>NW_007248998.1:73945-81682 GCF_000164805.1 Carlito syrichta
TTCATCTTTTTTTTTTGAGTTGGAGTCTCATTCTGTCTCCCAGATTGGAGTGCAGTGGCCGCGCCCAGCCACCGCAGCCTTGACCTGCTGGGCCCCGGCAATCCTTCCGCCTCAGCCTTCCAGTAGCTGGAACTACAGGCACGTGCTACCACACCGGGCTAATTTTTGATTTATTGTAGAGACGAGGTCTACGCCATGTTGCCCGGGCGGGTCTCGAACCCGTGGGCTCGGGCAATCCACTCACCTCAGCCAACCAAAGCGCTGGGATTACAGGCTGAGCCATGGAGCCCGGCTTACATGTTGCCTTCATCCTATCCAAAACAGCTCCCACCCTCCTGGATGTCTGGAGCCTTGACCTGTCACCCCCACTAGGGGCCACTTATGGCTTTTTTTTTTCCTTTGAGTTGGAGTCTCACTCTGTCGCCCAGGCTGGAGTGCCGCGTCACAGTCATGGCCATCCCAGTGTCGACCTGCTGGGCTCCAGCAATCCTTCAGCCTCAGCCTTCCAAGTAGCCAGAACTACAGGTGAGCGCTACCTGGCTAATTTTTGATTTATTGTATAAATGAGGTCTCGCCAAGTTGCCCGAGCTGGTCTCAAACCCACGGGCTCAGGCAATCTACTCACCTCGGCCTCCCAAAGTGCTAGGATTACAGGCTGAGCCACCAAGCTCGGCCGACAATTTTTTTTAGATGAAGACAATCCTTTCCCTTCACCAACAGGAATTCTGACAACAGTTGCTATTATTATTAATTTTTTTTTTTTTTTAGTCGGGTCTCATTCTGTCACCCAGGCTGGAGTACAGTGGCACAATCACAGCTCACCACAGATTTGACTCCCTGGGTTTAGGCAATCCTTCCACTTCATCCTCCGGAGTAGCTGGGACTACAGGCACATGTCACTATGCCTGGCTAAATTTTTTTGATTTTTTGTAGAGACAAGATCTCACTGTATTGCCCAGGCTGGTCTCAAACTCCTGGGCTCAAGTGATCCTCTCGCCTTGACCTCCCAAAATGCTGTGCTGGGATTATAGGTGTGAGCCACCATGCCCAGCTATGATGATGCTTTTAAAAATCCTTTTTGCTTTGTTATATAAATATTTGGATTTAACCCTTGTTCATATTTATTTCTTTGACTTCTTGTCCTATTTGGAAGACTGTGTTTGGAGACAACAAAAATTAGGATGAGGACTATTCTCTGATTTTCGGCGGTTGTTGCCAAAATGTGCCCTTCCTTCCCTTTCTCGCATGCATGTTTGCACCACAGGTTGGAGGTCCTGCCTCTAGGTGTCCATGACTTTGACTGGGTCTTCCCCACCAAAGCAGGAAAGGGAGGGTCCTCATCTCCCCACAGAATATCCCCCTGGTTCTAAGGACGCCACGGTGGCACACACCTGTAGTCCCAACTCCTCGAGGCTGAGGCAGGAGGATCTCCTGATTCCAGGAGTTGGAGGTTACCATGAATTATGATCAAGCCTGTGAATAGCCAGTGCGCTACTACAGCTTGGGTGACAGGGAGGCCGAGGTGAGTGAATTGCCTGAGCCCGCGGGTTCGAGACCCGCCTGGGCAACTTGGCGAGACCTCATCTCTACAATAAATCAAAAAATCAGCCGGGCGTGGTAGCGCGCGCCTGTAGTTCCAGTTACTTGGAAGGCTGAGGCAGAAGGATCGCCGGAGCCCAGCAGGTCGAGGCTGCGGTGACCGGAAGCGGCCACTGCACTCCAGTCTGGGCGACAGAGTGAGACTCCAACTCAAAAAATAGATAAATAAATAAATAAATAATAAAAATAAAGAAATAAGAGATGACAAGTTCAGCAGAAAGAAGGCTTTGCTGCCTATAGAGGTACCCTTCTGAAAATAACTCAGTGGCCCAGTGGACCCCTGGCAACAGGAGAAGCTACACGTTCAAGACCTGGAAGGAGTCTGGCCTAAAGAGAGGCCCTCCAGTTCCCCAGGGACACTTGGACTGAATGGGGACCAAGTGGCTCCACTGAGTGTCCATGAAACGTCAAGATGCTGCCTGTTCCCATTGATTTCTCCTGAGTGAAGAGCAGGTCATGAAGAACACCTTCCCTGAGGCCCTTCGGTCTCCCATCCCTACCCAGGGGACAGATGAGCAGACACAAACGAAGGAGGGGTCTTCAGGGAAAGAAGAGAGGAGAGAGATAGAGAGGGGGCTTTGGAGAGGACCATGCAACCTTGCAGGCAGGCCTGGCTTCCAGCTGAGGAGGTTTAAGGTTAGGAGAAGGGGGAGCCTCACTTCGTGACACGGCACACGAGTCGCCCACACAGTCACCACACCCTCCACGTGTCCTCACGTGCTTGTGGGCCGCGAAGGGGTCCTGGCTGGGGCTTACTTTGGTCCTTCACGTTTCCTGGAGGGCGGGGAGGCCTGTGCGGCCTCCACCTTTCCCACCTCCTCAATTTACCAGACACCCAAGATCACGGGGTCACGGTCCTATATGACCAGAGCAAAGTAACCAGAGGGCACCGGCTTGTGGAGCCTGGCCTCCCTTCCTCTGCCCGCTGTTGGCCTGCCCTGACAACTGGGTACTTGTCTGGGCCTCCATGTGGGCAGCTGTGGCCGACAGGACACTGACAAACACGGGCAGAGCTGTGAGGCCCTTTAGAGCTGCGGTGCTGACTGTCACCGTCCACCCTCCCAGCCGGGCCTGGGGTTGCTCTGCAATGCCCTGCAGCTGTTGCCTGAAAGTGTGAGACAAGGCCAGAGGCTCTGGGTATGCATGGAAGATTCTGGTATGTGGGGCTATGATTGATTTTATAGTAAGGACCTGAAAAGGGGAGGAGGGAGAAAGAACTTTAGGGAGGGAAAAAAGAGCCAAGAGATTTCCTGCCCAAGCTGGAAAGTAAAGTCGGAGAACAGCTTAGCGTAGTGTGATGCCACCAGTGGGTGAGCCCTTGAGTCTCCTGCTGGGGAGGCCAGACCTCTGAAAGTCACCAGCTGTGCTTGGCACCACCCAATGAAGATGCAACAGGTCTGCCTCTTCACTGGAGGATGAAGTAGACCTTCTAGAAAAGAACAGAAAAGTGAGCCAACCCTTCATTCCATAGAGTGGCCTGGGCTCGCCTTGACTCACAGACAAGACCCTCCACAGTGTGTCAAAATCTCATCGATCCCAAGTCACTGGTGCCAAAAGCATCCTAAAATCCTCTTCGTAGATGTGGAACGACTTCAAAAGAAAATGCCAGATGGTTTGGATGAAAACATTCATCTCCACTCATCTTTAGGAAGACCTAAAACTATTTTCCAAAGCAACCGTGCTGGAAGGAGTGAATGCAGGACCCAGAGGAACAGAGACAAGACCTTGGAGATGCACACTCAAGTGGAAAATGCTGCAGGTGACAGAGAGTTCCGTGAGATCTCTGGCTGAATCATGCTGGGGATTAATTGTCCTGCTCACTTTCTGTCTGGTTCACAGCTTGGAACCAGACAGAAAGAGGAAAATGGGGACCAAGATGATCAGTCAGAAGATTATTTGAAGAAACGATCAGCGCTGTTAACTCAGACGCTTCTTTAAGAAGCCTGGAGGGAGAAAGACAAGGAATAAAGGGAAAAGTGACATGAAGAAAATGAACAGGCACTTCCAGTTCAAATGAGAAGTCTTGAAACTGGGCAAGCATCTTTGCAGTCTGAAAGGCTACAGCTTGAAAGTGAGATTCAGCCAAAACTTCAAATCCTGCCTGAATTACATTAAGAACAAAGTGAAACTTCACAGAAAAGTCATCTCAGAATAGAGAAGAGGCCAGGTATGGTTGTTCATGCCTATAATCCCAGTACTTTGGGAAGCTGAGACAGGAGGATCGCTTGAGCCTAGGAGTTCAAGACCAGCCTGGGCAATAGAGTGAGACCTCATCTCTACAAAAAGTTTTAAAATGAGCTGAGTATGGTAGTATGCAGTTATATTTTCAGCTACTTAGGAGACGGAGGCAGGAGGATCTCTTGAGTCCAGGAGTTTGAGGATGTAGTGAGCCATGATCACACCACTATTCTCCAGCCTAGGTGACAGTGAGATCCTCTTTTTTAAAGGAAAAAAAAAAAAAAAAAGAGCCCCGGTCTGTGGTTCATGCCTATTGTGACCCAGCACTTTGGGAAGCCAAGGAGAGAGGATTGTCTGAGCCCAGGGGTTCGAGATCAGCCTGGGCAACTTGGTGAGACTCATCTCTACAATAAATGAAAAAAATTAGCCGGGTGTGGTAGCGCACAGTTGTAGTTCCAGCTACTTGGAAGGCTGAGGTGGAAGGATCGCCTGAACCCAGTATGTCGACGCTGGGATGACTGTGAGCGTGCCACTGCACTCCAACCTAGGTGACGGAGTGAGACTCCGACTCAAAAAAAAAAAATTAATTTTGATTAATATCTTTCTAGCATAAGTGCTATTATTTAATTGATGCTACACTTGCTCTTATAGAAGTTTGATAAAACTATATTTCCCAAAATAATGTTCTTCTTGTATTTGGAGATTTTAATGTTAGTTTCACTTCATCGAACTCTCTAGAATTAGATAGCATAACTGTAGTAGTTTGATTAAAACAAAAGATCCACTATTACTTTTTAAAAAATTTTTTCACGTTATTTTATTATAAAGATATGGAGTACAAGTCAGGATTCAGTACATACGTAGTCTGCGTGCAGGTGAAGTTTGGGCCTCCAGCTGGTCCTCATTTCCCCTGGTTCAGGGTCGGGTAACCTTAGTGATGTGATGTCGCATACCCCCATCCCCTGCAGCATCCCACCTCAGCCGATCCCTTTCTTGTAGCAGTGTGATAAATGTTCAGAACCCATTTATGAGTGAGAAGATGTGGTAGTCAGCTCTTTGTTTCTGTGATGGATCACTGAGTATGATGGACTCTAAATCCATCAGTTTGCTACGAGTCCATAATCACTATTACTCTTGATCTTAGCCAAAGGGTAGAGAAGCAATTGAAGGTTCACTATTGCTTAAACCACAACTGAACTCTGACATGCCCAGATGGAGACACAAGAAGCAATAAAGAACATTTCTACATGCTGTGAGCTGTCATAAAAATAACATAAAAGTGCCCTAATATTTACTAAAAAGATTTTCGCAAACCCTAAAAAAAAAAAAGACACCCAGCTGAGTCAGTCAGGAGATGCATTAGTTTTGCAGCAAATTAATAGATTAAAGGAGTTAACGTTTTGCTGCCATTTCTTTCTTGTTCTTAGTTTCTTTTTTACCTTTATTATTCTGCTTAGGGTATTCTTTGCTGCTTAAATGCTACTACATTTTATGTAGTCAAAATAAAGATTTTCCTTTGAGAGAAAAAAGAAAATCAAAGTTAGCGTCATGCCCGTGGTCTCCCCTTGAGGCTTTTCCACAGACAGTCTAACCCATCCAGCTGGAGAAACAGAAAGTGATTTCCCAGGAGAATACAGCAAAATACAGGCATACCTCAAAGGTATTACAGGTTTAGTTCCAGACCACTGCAATAAAGCGAGAATGACAGTAAAGCAAGTCACACAAATTGTTTGGTTTTCCTGTGCTTAATTATCATAATACTATAAGAAAGGAATTGGCAGTAGTGGGAAACTGCTGGTGGCGGGGGGGGGGGTGCACACTTCATCAACATGGGTACCTGCGTAATGAACATTTGTATATCTAACCCTGAATTGTACCTTACATCTTTAAAATAAAAATTATTTGGAAAGTTGTGGTTATACTATACAGTAGACTATTAAGTGTGAAATAGCATTATGTCTAAAAAAATGTATGCAACCTTAATTAGAAAATACTTTATTGCTAAAAAATTCTAACAAGCATGAGAGCCTTAATCGTTTTGCTGGTGGAGGATCTTGCCTTGGTGTTGATGGTTGTTGACTGATCTGGGTGGTAGTTGCTGAAGGTGGAGTGGCTGTGGCAATTTCTTAATAAGACAACAGTAAAGCTCGCCACCCTGATTGACTCTTCCTTTCATGAAAGACTTCTCTGTAGCATGCAGTGCTGTTTGATAGCATTTTACCTGCTGTAGAACTGCTTTTAAAATTGGACGCAATCCTCTCAAATCCTGCCACTGCTTTCTCAACTAAATTTATGCAGTATTCTAAATCTTTTTTTGCCATTTCAACAATATTCATGGCATCTTTACCAGGAGTTGATTTCTTTGCTCATTCATAAGGAGCAACTTCTCATCCATTCAAGTTTATCATGAGATTGAAGTAGGTTAGTTACCTCTTCCGGCTCCACTTCTAATTCTAGTTCTCTTGCTATTTCCACCACATCTGCAGTTAGTTCCTCCACTGAAGTCTTGCACCCTCAAAGTTATCCGTGAGGGTTGGAATCAGCTTCTTCCAAACTCCTGTTAATGTTGCTATTTTTGACCTCCTCCCATGAGTGACAAATGTTCTTAATGGCATCTAGAATGGTAATTCTTTTCTAGAAAGGTAATTCTTTTCTAGAAAGTTTTCAATTGACTTTGCCCAGATCTATCAGAGGAACTGCAATCTATGGCAGCCAAAGCCTTATGAAATATATTTTCTTAAATAATAAGACTTGATAGTCAAAATTACTCCTTGATCCATGGGCTATAGAAAAGATGTTGTAGCCGGGCTCGGGGGCTCAGCCTGTAATCCTGCGCCTTTGGGAGGCTGAGGTGAGTGGACTGCCTGAGCCCGCGGGTTCGAGACCCGCCCGGGCAACTTGGTGAGACCTCATCTCTTCAATAAATCAAAAATTAGCCGGGCATGGTAGCGTGCACCTGTAGTTCCAGCTACTTGGAAGACTGAGGTGGAAGGATTGCCGGAGCCCAGCAGCTTGAGGCCGCGGTGGCCGGGAGTGACCACTTCACTCCAGTCTGGGCGACAGAGTGAGACTCCAACTCAAAAAAAAAAGAAAAGAAAAGATGTTGTGTTAGCAGGTGTGAAAACATTAATCTCCTTGTACACATCCATCGGAGCTCTTGGGTGACCAGGGGCATTGTCAATGAGCAGCAATAATTTGAAAGAGATCTTTTTTTTCTGAGCAATATGTCTCAGTGGTGGGCTTAAAAGATTCAGCAAACCATGCTATAAACAGAATAAGAGTAGATTTAGCATAATTCTTAAGGGCTTTGGGATTTGGAAGATGGTAAAAGAGCATTGGCTTCAACTTAAAGTCACCAGCTGCATTAGCCTCTAACAAGAGAGCCTGCCTGTCCTGTGGAGACTTGAAGTCAGGCACTGACTTTAGCTGTGAAAGTTCCAGGTGGCATCTTCTTCCAATGTAATGCTGTTTCATCTACATCGAAAACCTGTTGTTTAGAGTAGCTACCATCATCAATGATGTTAGCTAGGTCTTCTGGATAACATGTAGCTTTATATCAGCGCTTGCTATTTTACCTTGTACATTTATATTCTGAACATGGATTCTTTCTCTAAACCTCACAAGCCAACCTCTGCTAGTCTCAACTTTTTTTCTACAGCTGTCTCACCTCTCTCAGTCTTCATAAAATTGAAGAGAGTTAGGACTTTACTCTAGATGAGACCTTGGCTTAAGGAAATGTTGTGACTGGTTTGATCTATCCAGAACACTAAACTTTCTTCCTATCAGCAATAGCTAGTTTTACCTTATTATCATTCATATGTTTACTGGAATAACACTCTTAATTTTGTTAAAGAACTTTTTCTTTGCATTCATAACTTGACTAACTCTTTGACACAAGAGGCCTACCTTTCAGTCTATCTCCACTTTTTTTTTGGTTTGGTTGGGCTTTTTTTTTTGTGG
>NW_007248998.1:82526-84751 GCF_000164805.1 Carlito syrichta
CTCCAACTCAAAAAAAAAAAAAAAAAAAGGAATAAAGAGGCACCAGGAAAGAAGAGAGAGCGAGATGGGGAAGTGGCAGTTCAGTGGAACATTTCTTGATGAATTTTGCCATCTCATATAGGCAAAGTTGGAAGCACCACAAAACAATGACAATAATAACATCAAAGATTACAGATCGTAGATCATCATAACAAATATAATAATACGGAGAAAGTTTGAAATATTGTGAGAATTGCCAAAATGTGACACAGACACACGAAGTGAGCACATGTTGTTGGGAAAATGGTGCTGATGGACAGGCTCTTGATTTGTGCAGGGTTGCCACAAACCTTCTATTTGTTAAAAACACAGTTATCACAAGGGTACCTGCCTCATGAACATTTGTATACCTAACTCTGAATTGTATCCCACATATTTAAAATAAAAAAAATTTTTTTAAAAGGATGGGCTCAGTGGCTCAGCATGTAATCCCAACACTTTGGGAGGCCAAGGCGAGTGGATCGCCTAAGTCTGCGGGTTTGAGACCAGCCCGAGCAACTTGGTGAGGCCTCGTCTCCACAATAAATAAAAAATTAGCCAGGCATGGTAGCACATGCTTGTAGTTCCGGCCACTTGGAAGGCTGAGGCAGAAGAATTGCTAGAGCACAGCAGGTTGAGACTGGGGTGGCCGTGAGCATGCCACTGCACTCCAACCTGGGTGACAGAGTGAGACTCTAACTCAAAAAATAAAAAAATAAAAAAACTGACCAGGCTCAGTGGCTCAGCTTGTAATCCCAGCACTTTGGGAGGCCGAGGCAAGTGGATTGCCTGAGCCCACGGGTTAGAGACCCCCCCCCAGGCAACTTGGCAAGACCTCATCTCTACAATAAATCCAAAAAGTAGCTGGGCATGGTAGCATGCTCCTGTAGTTACAGCGACTTGGAAGGCTGAGGCGGAAGGATTGCCGGAGCACAGCAGGTCAACACTGGAGTGGCCGTGAGTGTGCCACTGCACTCCAGCCTGCGCGACAGAGTGAGACTTCAACTCAAAAAACAAACAAAAAACCAAAACAAAATAAAAAACCTCCCTATCTGTGAAGTGCAGTAAACAAGATATGCCCATAGTAGCAGAATAGATATCAGAATGCAGGTTTCCTAATTCCTGGTCCAGCAAGGGTGGTTTTGTGTAGCTAGTTTCTTGAGAAGAAGAATAAGATTTCTTGGCTCCCACCTGTGATTCTAAGAAGATTTCATCAGCTTCCTGGTGATTTCCAAGGTGAGTAAGAAGAGACAGTTGTTTCTACCTGTTTGCAGCCTGGTCTTCCGTTACCTTGACAACAGCTGTCAACAGAAACATTGCCACCCTCTGGCACGTCACGTCCTTTATTGGCAAAAATCTGTCTATGTCAAGGGCAAAGCAATGTGGACCTCCTAGGTCCAGCGTTGCAAGCTCCCTTCCACTGAGAACTGCTTATTTATAACCCAACGGAAATCTGCCCTAAAAACAGGATTTCCGAGCTTGCCTCGCTAAGTTGTTTTGTTTTTTTTTTTTCTACTCTGTAAGGACTTAATGAAGAGGATTTTGTCATTTGCGGGGTCTTTTTTTTTTTCCTTTACTATTAAGTATTAGAATGAGATCTTAAACTTGGCATATTACAGATCCAGTAGGAAACCCACCCCACCTCATTATACGGACGAGGATGTTAAAACTGCAAGAGGATACTGACTTACCCCAAGTCCACGTAATTTATTGGCAATGTAGGACTTGAACTTGGCTGAAGTCCTGACTGCCTTTTAAGGGGTTGGTGTTACTGCAGGTTTGGCTTGTTGACAGTAACACCATGCAGGAACTGTCATCCCAACGGACGAGCACAGACTTGTTCATGACCTTTATTAGTGACAGAGGCACACTATGGGACTGACTGAGTCATCTTTCAGGAAGCCCATTTTCGTGGCTCCTGACGTTCCTTTTCCACGTCTCCTATGTGTCTCTCAGAGGTTGGAAATTTGGAGCCTGCAGGTTTCAGGCAGGGGACAAAACTGAGTAAAACAGGCTGGGTGGGAACTGGTGAGCTGGCTCCTTTGACCCCGTGTCCCCTATCTGCCCACCCCCTCAGCCTGTGTGACTCCTAAGGCTAGAGTTCTGGGGCCTAAGATGTTCTCTCTTACTCAGCCAGGTTCAGGGTCCTTCTTTTTTTTTTTTGAGTTGGAGTCTCACTCGGTCGCCCAGACTGGAGTGCAGTGGCC
>NW_007248998.1:84771-91528 GCF_000164805.1 Carlito syrichta
GCCCAGGCGGGTCTCGAACCCGCGGGCTTAGGCAATCCACTCACCTCAGCCTCCCACAGGTGCGGGATTACAGGCTGAGCCACCGAGCCCAGCAAGGTCCTTCCTTTTTGCAAGGCCTTCCTTCACTTCTGCTGATGCTATACAAACCCCTGAAGTCTGACTGTGCCTCCCAACTCATCTTGGACCTGGTCCATCTGTCTGGCAGCCTCTGTTACAAAGGCACAGCCCCTGCGCCCTCACAACTTCCTAACCCCAGGCTAAGGAGCCAGGGGAGTCTCGGGGGAATAAACATGGGTCCTTCCTCCATCAAATCACACAAACGCAGCATTTTCATGCTAAAGCAAGAAGGTCCCAGGCAAACTGGGACAAGTGGTCAGTCATTCTAACACTAGTCTTGCTTAGGGAAGCCGAGGTGAGAGGTTTGCCCGAGTCTGGGGGTTCAAGGCCAGACTGGGCAACTTGGTGAGACCTCGTCTCTACAATAAATCACAAAAACTAACCGGGCATGGTGGCATGCGTCTGTAGTTCCAGCTACTTGAAAGGCTGAGGTGGAAGGATCTCTGGAGCCCAGCAGGTTGAGGCTGTGGTTGCCACGAGAGTATCACTGCACTCTAGCCTGAGCGACAAGAGTGAGACTCTAACTCAAAAAAAAAAAAAAAAGATCTGCAAATGTCAACCTGCTCTCTCTCTCTTATTTTTTTTTAATTAAAAAAAAATTATACAGATGGGATCTATCTTTCCATCTGCCTAACCTGGTCTTGAATTCCTGGCTTCAAGTGTTCCTCCCACCTTAACCTCTCAAAGTGCTGGGATAACAGGCGTGAGCCATGGTGCCCGGTCCTTCTATCTCTTTGGTATAGTCAGTTACCTGAGAATGGTTCCTACACTTTAAAATAGTTGGGGGAAAAAAGGTCAAAACAGGAGCTTTCATCATGTGAAATTATATGAAGTTAAGATTCCAGGATCAATAAAGTTTTCAGGGCCACGTTCATTCGCTTTTGTGCAACAACAGCAGAGTTGAATAGATGCAGCAGAGACCAGAAACCCACCAACCTAAAGGATTTACTATCTAGCCCTGGATGTAAAAATGTGACAACTCCTAAAAATTCTCTGTGCTCTAAAAAGTGAGCTTTCTGTCTCAAAGTATAGACTTTTTTTTTGTACTGGGTAGAAACCTCACCTCCTCTGAGGTCCTAAGCCTCGTTTCTTACTTTAGAGGTGAGAGGCTGCAAGGGAACATGAAGGAAAAATGAAAATCCATCTAGCTGATGTCCTCAGTATATTGTAGCCATTATACAGACAAACAAACAAAAAACATGCAAACCGAACAAAATCTCTGCATCCCAACATGGCTTTGAGCCCCCAGTGTGCAAACTCTAAACTTTATGAGAATTCTCCATCTTCTCCTCCTGACGTCAGGGCCCTGCCAGCCTGAGTCAATGCCCCGTCCTGCCTTACACCTGCATCCTGCTGACGCCACACACACTTCGTCACCAGTCTGTCTTTGAGGGTAACTGCGGCGTGCATGGAAGCGTGGCCTTGAGGTCATGGGTTTAAGTTCCGGTCCTGCTGCTGCTCACCAGACTTGACTTTGGGCTAGTCACTTCATCTTCCTGACAGCTCTAGCAGGTACCAACTGGGGTGGCTTCCTAGTTCCCAGCAATTCCACATTCTGGCCATCACAGTCGAGGGCAGACTGGGTCTGGATTTCCTCTCCCAGTAAAGTTAGAATCTGGGTTCACAGAGCCTCAGGATGTGCATGGGGTCTCAGCAAATCAGGTGTCCAGAGAAGGGCGCCTTCTTGCTCGGCTGATGTACCCAGACCCACCTTGCTTCCCGCTTCCTACGAACTGTCACTCAGCGCTTTGGGAGACCTCTTCTTTTTTTTGCTAAAAGTAGGACAGAACTGATGTCACTTTCTTGCTACTCTGAGAACACAAATAAATATAATAGTCAGTACATATGTGTATTCAGTTCTTATCGCTACTGTAACAAATTACTACAAATTTAGTGACTTTAACCCACTAATTTATGACCTTACAACCCAAATTTATTATCTTACAGTTCTGGGGGTCAGAAGTCTCACTGGGCTACATTCCAGGTATCAGCAGGGGTGTTTTCCTCCTGGAGGCTCTGGGGAGAGGCCAACTCCTTGCCTTCTCCAGCTTCTGGAGGCTGCCAAGGAAGACAGAGGTGGTTAGCTAGTGGCAGAGGGCACACGGGGCAAGACATGGACTTCATACATAAGTGGAAGAAGCGAGAAGGCCTGACTGAGGCCATGAGCCTCATCCTTGGACCATGGCCCTTCCTACATCCACAAAGCCAGCTACGGCCAGGGCAGGCATCTCTCTGACCTTTCTGCCCCCTTCTCTCCCTTTGAAAGGCCCTTGTGATTACAGGGTGCCCCCCTGGATGAGCCGGGATAATTTCTCCATCTTAAAAACAAAAGATTAGCAGCCTTCATTCCATTTGCAACTTTAATTTCCCTTTACCAATTAACCCGCCATGTTCCCTGCTTCCAGGGGTTGAAAAGTAGACACCTCTGGGGGCTTCATTCCATCCCTACACCCCCGCAGGCCGGGCTGTGCAGTGGGGAAGTCAGAACCAGGCCCAGGCCTCTGGGCTCCCCGGCCAGCTTCTCTCAGCTCTGTCTCTAGCTCTCACAGACTCTGGATTTGGAGACAGTGGCTATCAGGTGGCGATTAACGAGATTCCAGAGGTGGCTCTTTCCCCCTGGACAAGGAGATACAGAGGCAGTGCCACCTCCCTACCACTCAGCCTGAGGGTCCCCACCCTGCTCACTCCCATAGGGGGAGCAAGAGAAGGAGTTAGTGGGACATAGCCAAGGGACAGTCAAGTCTCCACCTTCGGCTAGTTCATAGAAATTACAGTCGGCCAGCCCCCTTCCTTAAGGAAAGGAAGTGCCAACGGTTCAGGTTCTTCCTCCAGCCCTCAAAGCTGTGGCCATTCAGCCATCCCCTGGAGACTCTACTGGGCCCCCTGGGATGCCTCAACAGGAAAGACAAGCTCAGACTCTGATCCACATGACTAGGGAGGCTCGGCGTGGACTCAAGGCCACGCAGTTGGGGTTGAAGTCACAGCAATAGAATTTACCGGTGGGTGAGCCTGGAAGTCATTTAACATTTCTGAGAGAGCCCATGTTTTTACATTTTGACTTTTTGTAGAGATGATGTTTTGCTATGTTGTCCAGACTGGTCTCCAACTTCTGGGCTCAAGTGATCCTCCCACCTCGGCCTCCCAAAGTTCTGGGATAACAGGCATACCCCACCACACCTGGGCCCTGGAGCCCAGGTTTGCAGGCTCACAAGTCAGTGCTCCTGCCCTGCCTCACATTGCTAGCTCATTCCACACATGTGCATCAAGACCTAGCTGTGTGTCAGCTCTGTGGAAGGCTATATGGACGAAAAGAGGGAGAGAGCCACTGCTGGGGCGACAGTGGGTGGTTAGAGTTCCTTTCAAGGCCACTGGGACTACACAGTGCTGGTGTGGCCTGGGGTTCATAATTCAGCCTCCTGGAGCCCTGGGTCTTCTGTGGAAAGGTCTTTCTCGGTCTCATTCAGAGCAGGGCAGATGCTCTATTGAGGCACCTCCCTCACTTGTAAGTTTCCCCCACCCCCACCTCATTCCAGCCTGCAGGTAGCACATAACAGGCCCACAGAAGTACCCTCTCCGCTCCTAGGGGACACCTGCTTCTAGGGGACTCATATTGGCATAACAGTGAAGTCGATTTCCTGAGTGCTGCCTGCACCCGCAGAGAAGAGCTGCGGACCCCCACTGTGGGCCAAAGATGAGAGTCTGTTAGTAGGTAGTTCAATCTACAATCCAGGCTCCTTGTCGAAAAAATAAAAGCACAAGCAAAAGACAAAATAATAAAAACACAAAACACCTATTCACTGCCTGCCTGGAGTGATCCTTATTTGCTCAGTTGATTCAGGATGTAGTGGAGACAACTCCCCGACGTGCCAACCTTGCTGCTGAGCTAAGAGGAGGGGGACTGGCGCCGGGCAGGGAAGAAGCAGAGCAAGGTTGGGGGTGCAGGGCTGGAGGTCGACAGCCCAAATCCCATTGCAGAAGCCATCAAGCCCCCTCATTTGGGCTGTTTGGAGGGCTGGCTGCCACCAGGCTAGGGCTGTCCTGTCTGCAACGGCTTTTCCTAACAAAATTCGATTCATTCTCCCAGACTTGGTCTCTAAGCTTTTGGAAGTTTTTCTCCAAAAAACTTCCCTCTGGTCAAGTTCGGTTCCAGTACTAGAAGAGGTCTTGTTTTGCTTTCCATCATTTGCCCCACCCCCAAGGTAGGCACAGGCTGGGTGGTCTAAGGAAGCAGGCAGGCACCACCTGCCCCCAGCTCCCTGCCTTTTTTTGCCCCTGGCAACAGCCCCTGCACTTGAGACTTGGCTTGGCTCTTGTGCCCACACTCTGACTTGTCAGTGGTGGAGATGGCTATGGTGGGGTCCAGAGGTGGAGACCAGGATGTGACAGATCCAGTCCAACAGCAGCAGGGGCCTGGCTAGGTGGCTGCTGAAACAAACAAACAAAAATCCCCTGTTTGCTGAAGGTGGCTAGAATTGGCTCTGTTTTGGCAGCGAGAGCCCTGACTGATGGAGAACTCTGCTGGATCTCTGCTGATGCTTGCTGCTTCTGCCTTCTCCGGTGTGGTCCATACACTGTGATGCTTCCACCAGTGACATGGCCTTGACTTATGGAACACCTACTGTGAACTGGGAACTTACAAATACTCTTGTTTCAGCCCTCCAGAGGTAAGGAGGTAACTCGCCAAAAGAGGCCTTCTGAAGCGGTTTATATTTACGCTAGGGCTTTTTCAACACAGTAATGGGTGTGAAGCTTCTCAGAGTGGAGGCCCTCAACCTCCAGCTGCAGAGAGTGGCACAGGCTCACAATGGCCCTCAGCCCAAGACCACACCCCCTTCCTAAGGCTGCCCGGGAATGCATCCGTGGTACATTAACAGTGGCCACAAGTTCTTCGACGTTCCCTGCATGGAGTGAAGGGGTCTACATCCCCTTCCTCTGAATCTGGGCAGACTTTGGCTGGTCTGGCCAATGGGAAGCAGCGGAGGAAATTCAGGCAGTGTCTAGGCCGGACTTCAGAAGGCCAGCAGCTTCCACCCCTCCTTCTGGGGGCCTCCTTCTTTGGGAGCTCTGAGTCACTCCAGGAGGAAACCAGCACTGTCATGGACATCACTCACATACAAACAATGGATGTGTATCAGGGCTGTATGCCAAGATGCTTTTTCCTGTATATGTGAAAAGAGTGCGACCCCTCTGTGTGTGGTGGGAGACTGGAAAGTAAAGGAGGTTGGCAGTGAGGAGCTTGGCACAAGCTGATGCTCCGGAACTTGATCCTCTTGACAAAAACAAGCTGCCTCAGCTTCTGAGCAAGAGTGGGGCAACCACTGTGGCTGGGCAGAGGTTGCTGGGGATGAGGGGCAGTATGGACCAGAAGACAGTGAGGCCCATGGTGGCAGGGAAACCAGGCAGGGGCTGTCACAGCCTTTCCGGTTTCGGGGGTGCTGCCTGGGACTTGGAGATATCCATGGGGGAAGACAGAGAGAGGCGCCGCTCTCCCCAAGCTGTGACATCCTGCTCGACAATGCTCATCCCCAAATCCTTTGTCCAGTAATTTCAAGGTTTCTGATTCAGTGCTTCGGAGGATTCATGATTCTGTGATTCTGTGATACGAAATGCCCATGTCTCTACAGTCCTGTGATTGGGCAATTCATAGAACCTCTTACCCAGCAATTCTCAAATTCTCATACTGTGCTGACCCAGCCCATTTGGTTCCTGCCAACCCCTGGTCTGTGACTTCCCCAGGAGCTGAAGGAAGGTTTAATATTTTTTATTCTTCGTCTATTCAGTCAGACAGGTGTTGGTGGGGGCGGGGCCCTATATTTCTCCAAAGTCGCTGAGGTTGGAACAATCCAGGTCGGGAAGATTCAGGATTAGGTTGGAATAACTCAGAGTGTGTGAGATTCCACGAGCCCACAAGCCCACCTGCACCCATTGAACCTGTGCCTGCCTGTGTGAGCCTGTGTGTGGTCATGTGAGCCCACGTGTGTCATGTGAGCTGGCATGTGCTTATGTGAGCCCACATGTGCCCGTGTGTGCCCACAAGCCCATGTGTGCTCACATGAACCTGTGTATGCCTGTGTGAGCCTGTGTGTGCTCATGTGAGCCTGCATGTACCCATGTGTGCCCATGTGTAGAGTTAAGGGCTGGATCCTGCTAAGGCAGAGAACAGAGCCCACCTTCAGGAGAGGGCCTGAGAAGTTGCCTGTCCTGAGGCTTATCAGCCACTTCTTCACCATCATGTGTCTGGATTGTCATGCCAGAGACTGTGGTCTTACCATAGGAGCCCTATAGACACTGAGCACTTGGTGTGGAATCTTGGGGTGCCTTTTCTTAAGCTACAAGCCAGAGTCACCCATTGAGTTCCATCATCTCCACAGTTGACAATAGGCCATCGGGACATGAGAACAGCAGGGTGACCCATGGATTAGGCAAGGTGAGTGTTGGGGGAATGTCAGGGAGTAGGGCCAAGGGCAGGGCTGAAGAAAGGACCAAGGATAGTGAAAGACGGTGGCGCACAGTGAGACTCAACACCCGTTAAGGCCAAGAGATTTAATGGGTCGCACGTGGCGGGCTACAGGACCTGAGGGTCAGGCTGTAGCATTGAAGCAAGGGCATGCCAGCCTTTATGGGGGTTTAGGGTGACCTG
>NW_007248998.1:91548-92783 GCF_000164805.1 Carlito syrichta
GTCGAACGTGGTGGACTACAGGACCTGAAGAGTCAGGCTGTAGTGCTGAAGCAGAGGGCACGCCAGCCTTTATGGGGGTTTAGGAGCGACCTGTCAGTCGATTATTGGTCGGCTGGCGGAGCTCCATCCAGGTTGGTGGATTTTTCGTGGGCGTGGGAAAAGGTGAGCCGGACTGTGGAAGAAGAACCCGGAAGGTGCCGTTTCAGACGCTCCCTTTGTTTGCCGGGTCACCGTTTTAGGCGGGGGCTGGGTTTGGGCCCCTTTCCAGGAAAAGGGAGGGGATGTGGTTTGCTAGCGCCTGGCGGTGGCCCTTCATTCCCACCTCTTTGGTTATACGGGAGAGGGGCGGCGTTTATCTGTTTAGCTGCTTCTTGCTGACAGTGGGCGTGGTGAGTGAGGTGGGTGAAAGGCCAAGCCACATGAAACCCCACAAGTAGGCTCCAAAAGAAAAAATTTCATTTGAGTGGAAGTCCTGGAAGGTGCCTTGTAAGTGGAAAACGGCAAGCTGGTCCGGCCAGTCGTCAAGTGGACACGGGAAAGGGAGGAGCCAACTGTCACGAAGAAGGTGGTCAAGAAACGCTGAGAATCTGAGTGGTAGGTAGTAGGGGGTAAACTTTAAGGTGAGCATGTCTGAAATGAGAAGACAAGGTTAGAGGATTGTAGGGTCGGGACAGTCGAGACCTGGATCTTCGGTGGGCAGTAGGTCATAATTCTGTAGGAGAAGCTGATTAATGCTTTGATTAGAGATTTTTAAAAGTTGTGACTGGAGAAACTTGATACATGGGAGAAAGGAGCACAGACCGAAAATGAGAATGACAGGTGTGACAATAGGCAAAAGCCAGGTGAGTAGGGAGTTTTGTAGTAGGCTGCCGACTTGGGAAGACTTTGTCCTTTGGAGCGGTGAGGAGAGGTGTTGTAATTTATTAATGTTTTGTTTGATGACTCCTGACTCGTTAATATAATAACAGCACTCCTCTTGGAGGAAAAGACAAGTGCCTCCCTTTTCGACTGTTAGGAGATCTAGAGCCCGACAGTTTTGGAGGGCTACTTGTGCTATGCTTGTTATCTGTCTGTGTAATGATTGGAGAGAATCGGAGGTGGTGTCTAAAGCGAACTGGATTTTGTTTTGTAAGTCTTCCATGGCCCATAGTGAGTAGCCGAGAGCCCCTCCTGACAGACCTATGGAGGTGACTGTGGAAGCCAGGGACAATCCTACCATGACTGGAAGGAAGACA
>NW_007248999.1:0-499 GCF_000164805.1 Carlito syrichta
ACGATTGTAATGGAATGGAGTGGAGAGGAATGCATTATACTTGAATGGAATGGATTGGAATGGATAGGAAAGGAATGTAACTGAATGGAGAGGAATGGAAAGGAATGGAACTGAATGGAATGTAAAGAAGAATAATGGAATAGATTGGGAGGATTGTAATGGAATGGAGAGGAAAGTTATGAAATGGAATGGAGACGATTGGAATGCAATGTAATGGAGAAGAATGGATTATACTTGAGTGGAATGGAATGAATGGAATGGAAAAGACTGAAATGGAATGGAATGGTATGGAATGGAGAAGAGAGGAATTGAGAGGAATGGAATGCAGTGGAATGGATCGGAATGGAGTTGAATAGACAGGAATGAAACGGAGTGGAATTTAATGTAATGGAGAGGTATGGAATGGCATGGAATGGAAAGGAATGGAATGGAGAAAATGTAATGGAATGGAGAGGAGTGGAATGGAATTGAATGGAGAGCAATGGAATGGGGAGGAATT
>NW_007248999.1:1939-2795 GCF_000164805.1 Carlito syrichta
GGAATGGATTCGAGAAGAAAGAAATGGTGAGGAATGAAATGAATTGGAAGGGAATCAAAGGGAATGGTATAGCGGGGAATGGAATGGAATGGAAAGGAAGGGAGAGGAATGGAATGGAGTGGGGATGGAGAGGAATGGAATTTAATTGAGTAGGGATGAATGGAATGGAAAGGAATGGAGAGGAATGCAATGGAATGGAATGGAATGCAATGAAATGGAGAGGAATCAAATGGAATGGAATCGAGCTGAATGGAGAGGACTGGAGTGGAATGGAATTGAATGGAATCAAGTGGAAAGGATGGGAGGAATGGAATGGAATGGAATGGAGAGGATTGGAAAGGAGAGAATGGTAATAGAAAGGAATGGAATGGGATGCTTTGGAGAGGAATGTAAAGGAGAGGAATTGAATGGTGAGGAAAGGAATGGAGTAGAATGGAATGGAAAGGAAAGGAATCGAATGAAATGGAGAGGGTTGGAATGGAATGCAATAGAATGGAATGGATTGGCATGTAATGCAGTAGAATGGAGAGGCATCAGAATGGAATGGAGAGGAATGGAATGGAATGGAATGGAGTGGAATGGAATGGAATAGAGATTAAATGAATGGAATGGAATGGATTCGAGAGGAATGGAATGGAAGGAAATGGAATGGCATGGAATGGAATGGAAGGGAATGAAAAGGAATGGAGAGGAATGGAAGGGAGAGGAATGGAATAGAATGGCATGGAGAAGAATGGAATGGAGAGGAATGGAAAGGAATGAAATGGAGTGGAATGGAATTGAGAGAAATGGAAAGGAATGGAGTGGAAAGGAATGGAGAAAAATGGAATGGAATGGAGAGGAATGGAGTAGAATG
>NW_007249000.1:0-5605 GCF_000164805.1 Carlito syrichta
CCAGGCTAGTCTAGAACCCATGGACTCAGGCAATCCTCTCACCTAGGCCTCCCAAAGTGTTGGGATTATAGGCATGAGCCCCCATGTTTGGCACCTTATGTGCGATCTCATAGTTTTCTAATTATCGTATAAGTATTTTCCAAAGATTCCAATGTAGAAGTAAGCTCTGTGAGGCTAAAGATGGCATGTATTACCCAACTTACAGCACCCAGTAGAGTGTTCACATACAAGAAGGATTTCAGCTAATGTTGAGAACCATGTCATCCTAAGGCTTGACTAAGCTTTTACAGTCCTCTACCCATCTGATGTTTGGATCTTCTCCTTACTGTCCTGCTAAGTAGTTATCTACAGACTGTCTTTCAAATTCTGTTCCATGAACTTCCTATAAAGTATCAGAGGAAGTGACAACATATACTGGGGGAAAACAGGAGCTCCAGACCTCTGCCCCCTTCAATCAAATATCTCTACTTTGTTGGGCTATACACACTTCAGCTTCTAAGATTTTACCTCAACAAAGGGGTAAAAGGTGTTCTGAGTGTTACAATCCACGCTATGTCTAAAACTATCTATGGATGGGCAGAGCTGGTCCTTAGCAAGTTAATAATTCATCTTCCAGACAACAGTTACTCAGTTATCTATCTGTTCAATAGTCCTACCAGTCAATACTCCATATAGAATGATATTTTCAAAAGGAGAAAAGTTGGGAGGAGAAAGATTTTTATCATGAAGGCCACTTTAGAAAGCTTGAAACATCTCTTACAAAAATGTTAGTCCATTAAAGATAATTACTACACCTATAAAAAAATAAAAGCAAGTACAATAATTACAGCAAACTGTGGTGAGATTCATATGAATTAGAGATGGTTCTAACCTCTTGTAATTATGCATCTAATCTCATAAGCCTCTAAGGTAGATACTGTCAGTATTTTCATTTTATAGATGATGTAGCTGAGGTAACTGACATGAAGTCAACTTAAGTAAATTTGACCAAGGGCACACAGATAGGAGCCATATTGCTAGGATTCCAAAACAGGCATCTGTCTCCACTTTATTCATATGATATTTAATTAAGTTCCCCAGAGCCCTAACTAGGACACAGAGCCCTAACTAGGTCACAGCCCCATTGGGTATGACCTAGTTCTATGCCTGTTACATACATTTATGTGACTCCCTTTCCACAAATTTGTTCTTTAGCCAACCAGCCTGGGCTGCCTCCTTCAAACAATATTCCCACACTGCCCACACATGTACCTCCTTACCCATGTCTTGGCTCATCTTGTCTTTCCCACCAAGTTCCCTTCCTCAAATGGCAGTTCCTCTCCCAGCACAGCTTCTATGAGGTCTTTACACTCTTCACACTCTGAGAAAAGACAAACATACCTGCCTCAGTGGAAAGCTGGACATGCTCTGTGGTCACTGCCTACAGGGGAGAGGAGGATATATCCCAAGGGCAAAAGTAACCCCAGTACCAAGCTTCACCCTGGGATTCCCATGTTTTTACTCCTCAGTGCCCCGATGACTCCCCATTTTAAATATGAGGAAAGAAAAACTCATAGGCAAAGACACTAGACAAGATGATTCAAATGGAATGAGGCAAAGTCAAAATTCGTATCTCCTGAAGTCTGACTCCAAATCTTACGACACTTTATGAAGCCTCATAGCTTCTTGAGTAAAATATTAATGTGTGTCATGAGTAGTGATTTCCTGTATATTTGGGAGAACATCAAAGGACTATAGGACTGATATTTCTTCTGTGTTGAGAGTTTCAATAATACCCCGATATTTTAAAGATTTAAAATTTGATCTGGACACAATGGTGTAAAAAGTGTACATGGGGAAAACATCTAAATAACATATGCCCAAAAGCTAATAGGTGGTGTTAGATTAGCGGGAGAACCAACACATAGTGTTTGTCATGGTACTATTTTAGTAGATTTTCAAGCGTTATCATCATGTAATCATCACCACTATCCAAAGAAGTAGGTACTACTCAATATTACCAGTACAGATGAGGAAACCGAGACACAGAGACAGTTTAACAAGTTAGACTTGAACCCAAGAAATATGGCTCTAGGATATATGTGCTTTAATCACTGTGCTATATTACCTTTATACTAAGGTCTTGAATGATACATTTCTTATTCTCCAGCTTTAAAACTTTTGCCATACAATTGTACTATGAAACTAATGAACGGTGTAACAAGTGCAGCTTTTTCTATACCCCAAAGCTCATCTTTTCACTTTTTTTTTAAAAACAAAGTAGGCTTTAATTTTTATTTTTCTGTCTATGACAGTAAGTTGGATAGCAAATTTTACTTCCCATTGATTTATTGAAATATAATTGTAGAAATTGGAAAACAAACTCAATTTCAAGGTTAGCAAGACTCCTCCTCTAACATTCCTGTTGCTTTGTTTCCACATTTCCTTCAGTCATTATAGCTCCTCCCACCACCCCAATCAGCCTGGCCTGCTACTTAGACTGGTGATCTCAGCCTTTTTCTTACTTTGGCCACGTATCTCCTGGAGATCCACCTGGCATTGCTTACTCTCTGCAAAGTTCATATTCATGGAAAAATAGAAAGGATGTTATAGAGCCTTTGATTTTCTTGGAACACCTTCAATCCAACTAGAGTGTAAGGAATGGTGTCTTTGAACTTTTATGGGAAAAGAATCTTTCTCCAGACATCAAGACTTCCCTCAGTGTCTGCTATTAAAGTTCTTATCTCCAGATATCTGCGACTCAGATGGGAACAGATGGTGCTAAGCTCCTTCCTCCTCTCCTCATGGTGTTGACACAGTGCTTTGCAAATGGGTGATCAGTAAAAGTTTGAAATGTAACCTGAGACATTCAAAACAACAGTGATGTTATGTTTGTAGAAGCTGACACATTATTGAAAAAAGACAATTTAGTGCCTGAACCAAGATTTCAGTCTCTAATTCCTCTCTATATCATCCTTGCAAACTTTACCCCTTTGAGCTTCAGTTTTTCCATCCTCAGTAAACTGAGTAATAAATAAATAAATAGTAATAAATAAATAAAACAAATAGTAATAAATAACCAGTATACTAACTCTACTTCCAGAAGGAAGTATAGTCAGGAAAAAATTATTTTTTATGACAAAAAGGAAGAAGAAGATCTGAAGATTGCTTTGCTTCACCAAGGAGAATGGATGATCGTTTTTCACTTAGGTGACCATGCCGCTTTATGACTTACTGTATTTCTGCAGGTGGTTGGCCAGGGTGTATGCAGTAGCTTTGGATGTGAGATATTTCTCTGTGAGGTCTTGGAAGTTCTGTTTGCTTTTTTCCTGCTGAGAGCATAAGTACTGGTTGGCTTCCAGGATGTTCATATCTTCTCTTGGATCTGAAGAAGAGGTGAGAGATACTACCATGCTGAAGCCTGTGGTAGAATTAGAGCCAGGACTTGGGAAGAAGAAACCAAAGCATAATATATTAAAATGAATAAATTATGGAAATAGTTGTACTATTCAGGTAAATCACTAAAAATCATTGAACTATACAATTATAATGGGTGGATTTCATAATATTTAAATTATACCTCAATAAAGTTTCTTCACATACAAAAGGGATTTAAACAGGTATAAAGAAGGCAGATATGATTCATAACTTACTTTCTGGATAAACTGTTTCAGCATCCCACAACTCTGAAAATCCTTAACCACAAAAGTAAGGCACAAGATGTCTAAATCCTGTAGCGCAGGCTTTGAAAAGAATGCCAGAGGTAGGAACCAGAGTGCCAGGTGATGGTCTGGAGTCATAATTACAGAATTATAAGGTGGGTATGTCATGGAATCCTAGGAGCCCCTGCCTTCCAGATACTTAGGCCATGTGGACATACAAGGCCTTCTGGTGTCAACTGAAGATTCCCACTGATGGGGACTGCTCCCTCAACTATCATTTTCAGTATTTGCATACCCTTGTGACAATACCACAGACCAATCTCTTTCTAAAATTTCAGCATGTTTTCTTTATTATTGCGAGTGCACAGAAAACATCAAGGAATCAAAATTTTCCCATATTCTTTCATTTTCTTAAGGATTGTTTCAATGTCATTTTCCTCAAAAAATTTAAAGCTTTCAGATAATCTTGGTGTTCTTTTGCTCTTCTTTAATTTTAATACCATTTTAATTTTATAAGAAAAAAGTTATAAGTATAATATTTAGCTCAGTATCTGAATAATTATAAGACTTTTATTCCTGTATCTTAATATTCTTCTTGATAAGTTGGTGTCTCTCCCCACCCACTGGTGAACATGTTGACTTTTCATTTAACTCAAAGATAAGTTTAATATCCATACCTCTAAACCCTACCCTCCTATGCATGAATTTCCAGGTGTTTTAATCTCTCTCTACATATTTTGCATTTGCCACTTATGAATTTCATTCTAGTTCCAGAGGATCTCCTTCCATTTTGTCAAAATCATTGAAATAGTTTATGTATATATTTTTAAATATAGATAGTGGTCATCTAATTTGGAATGACTCATAAACTGTTACTTTTCTTTATGTTTGAGCAATCTGTATGGGACACTGACTAATCTTAGACTTCCAACCTCTCCAGAATGGTGAGAAATATATTTTTCTTGTTTATGTGCCTACAGTTGGGATCCAGCTCCTTATCAAAGCTACAGTTCCCAGTTGAGGTCTGAAATCCAAAACTGTCTCTGTAAAGAGGTCACTATGGTCTAATGGCAGCTCTGAGACTTGACTACTGAGAATCTTCTAAGACAAAATTTCTAGAAAACTTCCTCCAGGGAGTTTTCTTAGAGGGATTTTTGCTGACCTTTACCCCAGCTGTTACTCTAGAACTGATCAGACTGAATTTAAAATCCAGATATTAGAGAATATCCTGGGAAGATGACGGAGTAGGAAGCACCAGGTATCTAGATAATAATTATACTGGGAGAGAGAGGCAAGATGGCGATAGCATAGGTGAACTGGTGAGATTCTCTGAACGTGAGTTCCCAAAAAGGCTATTACTTCTCTTCCCCCATCCCCCAGCCCACCACCAACCATGCTGGTGCCAGGCCCGGGAACTTCAGTCCCACGCAGGGACAGATATTGCGCCCCCCACCACTGCTGCTGTTCTACTGCATGTGTGGAAGTCTCCAGTCCCAGCCCCCTCCAGATCCCTCCCCAGCTGCATTGTCTCCAGCCCAGGCACCTGGCACCAAGCCGCCGGTCACACAGGGAGGTTCTGGGCGCCCACCCCTCAGAGACACCAGTCCCATTCCTGGCTGAAGTACTCTGTAGGGGGCCCAGCACCACTCTCACCACTCACCGCCTGCCCTTTGGAACTTTGGAGCTCTGGAACTCTGGGTCCACCCTGGCTGAGGCACTCAGCATGAGACCCCAAGCTGGAGGACCCAACAAGCGGAGAAAGACAGATCTACTTAAACTTCCTCGCCATTCTCCAGGCAGAGACTTCCATTGCCCCACCCACCTATCAACAAACTTTACCTCATTTCCTAAGGCCAGATACTGCAGCCTCTTGCCGCTGCTATTCCACTGCATGCTGGGAGTTTTGGGTCCCTGCCTCCTCCGGCTCTCTCCCCGGCTGTATTGTCTCCAGCCCAGCACCCAGC
>NW_007249000.1:6255-7985 GCF_000164805.1 Carlito syrichta
TAAAATGGGCAAAAGATATGAACAGACACTTCACAAAAGAAGACATTCGAGCAGCCAACAAACACATGAAGAAAAGCTCAACTTCACTAATCATCAGGGAGATGCAAATCAAAACCACACTGAGATACCCCCTAACTCCAGTCAGAATGGCTATCAGTATTCTTTAGGGAATCTTTCTTACCTGTCTTTCTTCACTTCTTCCCGGCCCTGTGTCTCTTTCTCACCTGATAGTTGGTATATATATCTGTTTTCCCTCTCGCACTTCTCTCTTTCACTTATTTTGACTTATGATTTTATCATTGTAACTGTTGGTTTAGATCACATTTGTTGTTTACCTTCTGACTTACACTGTTTCTCGATTTTATTGCCCTGTCTCTGTGTTGCTTCAGTACTCTTTAGTAGAATCTTTCTTACGTGTCTTTCTTCACTTCTTCCTGGCACTGTGTCTCTTTCTCACCTGATAGTTGGTATGTATATCTGTTTTCCCTCTCACACTTCTCTCTTTCTAGCTCCCTATTGACCTCCTTCCTCCATTATTTTCCTCTTTTATATGCCCCCTTTTTAAATCTAGGGACCAAGACTGCATACTGCTGAATAGACAGACTGTAAAGCAGAGAGAAAAGTGAACAAAGTCAGAAGACCCTCATAAGAAAGAACAGGTCATTGCAGAAGAGAAATAAAAGCAACCCCACCTTCCCTCAAAAACAGAATTGAAGAGGGGGAGGGAAAGGGGGAGAGGGAGAAAAATTTACAGAAATGAAGAAAAACCGAAAGAAGAGTATGGGTCTCCCAGACGCCTGGGAGAGCAGACACTGAGAAAACTGACTTTGGAATGCAAACAATGAAAAGTCCCCAGAGTGAAGGGTCTCAAACTGCAAATGTAGATATCAAAACAATAATGGAGAGATTAAAAAGAATTGAGGAGACACAAGAAGAAACTAGGAAGGAGCTGATATCTGAGATAACAATAATAAAGAATACTGTGAATGAAATAAATAACAAATTGATAAGCATGGAAAGCAGAATTACCCAAGCAGAAGAAAGAATCTCAGAGCTTGAGGACCAAAATATAGAAATAACCCAAACTCTTAAAAACACAGAAAATAAACTTAAAAAGACAGAACAAAATCTTCAAGAGATGAGTGATTACCTCAAGAGGCCTAACCTAAGAATAATCAGACTCCCTGAGGCAGAAAGAGAAACAGAGACCGCATTGGAACAAACTTTCCATGAGATCATTCAAGAAAACTTCCCTTCTCTAATCAGTGATGCAAAAATTCAAGAGATTCAGAGAACCCCTGCAAGACAACAAATGAGAAGACCAACTTCTAGACACATAATAATTCGCCTAAATAAAGTAGGCACAAAAGAAAAAATCCTAAAGGCAGCAAGAGAAAAAGGCCAGGCACCTACCATGGAAGACCAATCAGAATAGCAGCAGATTTATCTACAGAAACCCTGTAGGCTAGGAGAGCTTGGAGCCCTATCTTCAAAGTCCTAAAAGAGAAACAATTTCAACCAAGAATAACCTACCCGGCCAAGCTAAGCTTCATCAGTGAGGGAGAATTAAAATCTTTCCCAGATATCCAATCCCTAAGAACTTATGCTGCCACCAAACCATCTCTACATGAACACTTAAGAAAGTATTAACACAGAAGAAAAGGAAAAAAGAACAACGTTCTTCACAAGAGTACAGGGAAAAGAATAAAATATACACGAACCAACCCCAA
>NW_007249000.1:8587-16443 GCF_000164805.1 Carlito syrichta
GAGGGCCACTACATAATGATAAAAGGTTCACTCCATCAACAAGAAAAATCTATCCTAAACATATATGCACCCACCATAGGTGCGCCAACATTCATAAAGCAACTTCTAGGAAAATAAAAGAAAGACATTGACTCTAACACCAATATAACTGGGGACTTTAATACACCACTCACAACCTTAGACAGATCATCAGGACAAAAAATCAGCAAGGAGATCCGGAACCTCAATGAGACTCTGGACCAAATGGACCTAATTGATACCTATAGAACACTTCATCCAAAGACCACAGAATACACATTCTACTCATCACCACATGGAACATATTCTAAGATCGACCACATAATTGGACACAAATCAAGCATAAGCAAATTTAAAAGGACTGAAATTCTACCATGCACCTTCCCGGACCACAGTGGAATAAAAATAAACATTGACACCAACCAAGTCCCCCCAAAACCCACAAAGACATGGACACTAAACAGCATGATGCTAAACAACTCCTGGGTCAATGATCAAATCAAAACAGAGATCAAAAGACACCTGGAAACAAATGAAAATGAAGAAACATCTTACCAAAATCTCTGGGATGCCTTAAAATCTGTAATAAGAGGGGAATTTATATCCCTACAAACACACATGAAGAAAATGGAAGGAACAGAAATTAAAAACCTAACAAGCCACCTAAAGAAGCTGGAAAAACAAGACCACAAAAACCCTAATTTCAGCAGAAGAATCCAGATCACCAAAATAAAAGCCCAAATCCAGGACATAGAAGACAAAAAGATAATAGAAAAAAATCAATGAAACAAAAAGCTGGTTCTTTGAAAGGATAAACAAGATCGATGGTCCCCTAGCTAGACTGACCAAGAAAAAATGAGGAAAAAAAAAAACAAATAAGCACAATCAGAAACACAAAAGATGAAGTCACATCTGACCCTGAAGAAATACAAAAGATCCTTAGAGACTACTACGTACACTTGTATGGAAACAAACTTGAAAACCTTAAGGAAATGGAGGACTTTCTGACATCACACAACCTACCTAAGTTGGAACAAGAAGAAATTGAGACCCTAAATAAACCAATAACAATTAAGGAAATTGACTATGTAATAAGAAAACTTCCTACAAACAAAAGCCCTGGACCAGATGGCTTTCCAGCAGAATTCTACAAGACATTTAAGGAGGAGCTGATACCAATCCTACTGAAGGTATTCCAGGCGATTGAAAAAGATGGAACTCTCCCCAAATCATTTTACAAAGCCAACATCACATTGATACCCAAGCCAGGTAAAGATCCAGCAAAGAAAGAGAACTACAGGCCAATATCTTTGATGAACATAGATGCTAAAATTCTCAACAAGATCCTAGCAAACCGGATTCAGTAATACATCTCAAAAATCATCCATCATGGCCAAGTAGGCTTCATTCCTGGGATGCAAGACTGGTTTAACATTTGTAAAACCATAAATGTTATTAAATACATCAACAGATGTCAAAAAAAACCACGTGATTATATCATTAGATGCAGAAAAAGCTTTTGATAAGATCCAACAACCCTTCTTGATAAAAACCCTTGACCATCTAGGCATATGGGGAACATACCCAAAATAGTAAAAGTCATCTACGAGAACCCCACAGCGAGCATACTCCTAAATGGACAAAAATTAGAACCATTTCCCCTGAAAACTGGAACAAGACAAGGATGCCCACTCTCACCGCTCCTGTTCAACATAGTATTGGAAGTCCTGGCCCGAACAATCACAGAAGAGAAGGCAATCAGGGGTATCCAAATAGGAAAAGAGGAAGTCAAGTTATCTCTCTTTGCAGACGACATGATTGTATACCTTGAAAACCCAAGAGAATCTGTCAAAAACTTCCTTACACTGATAAAGACCTTTGGAAAGTCTCGGGATACAAAATAAATGTACAAAAGACAATCACATTTCTCTACACCAATAATAAACAAACAGAAACCCAAATAAAAAATACAATTCCATTCACAATAGACACAAAAAAATTGAAATACCTTGGCATCTTCTTTGCCAGAGACGTGAAAGACCTTAACAAGGAAAACTAAAAAACACTGCTCAAAGAAATCAAACTTGACACAAACAAATGAAAAAATATTCCATGCTCATGGATCGGAAGAATCAACATTATGAAGATGTCCATCTTACCTAAGGCAATCTACAAATTCAATACAATACCCATCAAATTACCAGCAACATTCTTCTCAGACCTAGAAAAAAACAATTCAGTAATTCATATGGAAACACAAACGTCCAAGAATAGCCAGAACAATCCTCAGCAAAAAAAAACAAAGCAGGTGGTATCACACTACCAGACTTCAAACTTTACTATAAGGCTACAATCATCAAAACAGCTTGGTATTTGCATAGGAACAGGCATATAGATCAATGGAATAGAATTGAGATCCCAGAAGCAAAACCTCAATTTCTCAAACAACTCATCTTTGACAAAGCCTCCACCACCTACCACTGGGGAGAGGAGAACCTATTCAGTAAATGGTGCTGGGAAAACTGGCTGACCACATGCAGAAGATTGAAACAGGACCCCTATCTATCCCCATGCACAAAGGTTAATTCCAAATGGATCAGAGACCTAAATGTAAGACCTCAAACCATAAGAACCTTAGAAAATGAAGGAAAAACCCTCATGGAAATCGGAACTGGCATTCAATTCCTGAACAAAACCCAAAACCCACAGCTCATAAGAGAGAAAATAGATAAGTGGGACCTTATTAAACTGACAAGCTTCTGCAAAGCCAAAGAAACCATCAAGAGAGCAGGGAGACAGCCTACAGGCTGGGAAAAAGTATATGCCAACTCCAGGTCCGACAAAGGCTTAACATCCTGGATCTACAAGGAACTCAAACGTGCTAAAAAGAAAAAAACAAACAACTCCATTATAACATGGGCAAAAGATATGAACAGACACTTCACAAAGGAAGACTTCCGAGCAGCCAACAAACACATATATAAATGTTCAACCTCACTAATCATTAGGGAGATGCAAATCAAAACCACACTGAGATACCACCTAATCACAGTCAGAATGGCAATTATCAACAACTCAAAAAATAACAGCTGCTGGAGAGGGTGTGGTGAAAAGGGAACACTTCTACACTGTTGGTGGAAGTGTAAACTAGTGCAACCTCTGTGGAAAGCAGTGTGGTGATTCTTAAAAGCTCTAAATACCAAACTCTCATATGACCCCACAATCCCCCTACTGGGAATATATCCTGAAGAAAAGAAATCACTCTATAAAAAAGAAACCTGCACATGCATGTTTATTGCAGCATTGTTCACAATAGCAAGAACCTGGAAACAGCCATGCTGCCCATCAAAAGAGTACTGCATTTAAAAAATGTGGCACATATACACGATGGAATACTACGCAGCCATAAAAAAGAACAAAATCATGAATTTCGCAGCAACCTGGATGGAACTAGAGTCTATAATACTGAGTGACCTCTTACAAAAACAAAGATCCGAGTATCACATGTTCTCACTCATATAATGGACCTTAAACATCCAATGCAATACTATACGAAAATGATTGACCGTACTGGGAAACTATGGTAGGTGGAGGGAGATGGGATTAACAGTAGCAAATGTCTGTCTGGGAACAGGGAAACACCCCATATCAACAGGGTGCCTGAATGAAACGCAATTGTATACCTAACCCTTAACTCTACCCCACAACTTCACAATAAAAAAAAATGATAGCCTGTGTACTGATCACAGAGGAGGGCTAGACATTGGAGCACCAATCATAGAAGAGAGGCAGTCACTGGGGCACCCAGTATGGAGGCCAGTCACTGGGACAAGTATCACTGGAGAGGGCTGGTTACTAGGGCATATATTATGGATAAGAGCCAGTCATCTGGGCACCAAATACCAAGGAGGCACAGTCATTGAGGCATTTATAACAGATAAAGTTCAGTCACAGAAACACTCATCACAGAGGTGAGCCAATTGCAGGGCACCCATTAAGAGGGGTCAGATTCACCAGGGTAACCGATGCAGAGATGAGCTTGTCACCTGGGTACACATAACCGAGGGACCTAGTCAATGAGGTATCTATCCCAGAGAAGGGTCAGTCACTCAGGCACCTATCACAAGGAAACCCAGTCACTGTGGTGTCCATTAGATGGACAGTCTCTCGCTGGTTCACTAATCACAAAGAACGGTCAGTCCCATGGGCACCCATCACTAAGGAGGCAATGTCCCAGGGAAACACACCACTGAATATGTCTAGTAACTGGCACACTGAAGACAGAGAATGTCTAGTCACTGTGTCACCCATCTTAAAGGAGAAAAGTCTCTGGGATACACATCACAAAGAGGACACTTACTGCTGTATCAATCAATGATGATAGCCAGTCACTGGGACACCCATAACAGAGGAGGACCAGTCATTGTTGCACAAATCACAGAGGCAAACCTGTCATGGGAGGGCACCCCTTATGAAGGAACACTAGTCACTGGGACACCCAGTATACTTGTCACTGTGGCACTTAGAACACAGACAGTACTTAAAAGTATACTTGTCACTGTGGCACTTAGAACACAGACAGTACCAGGTCATGCAATATGGAAGAAGGCCAGTCACAGGAGCACCCATAAGGGCCAGTCATTGGGTATCTATCAATTTGGAGAACCAGTCACAGGGACACCCACAAATTGTAGGGCTAATCACTGATACACCAATTGTTGGGAAGCCCAATTACTGGAATTCCCATCACAGAAGAGGGTAGTCACTGAGGCTCCCAATTTGAATGAGGGCTAGTCACTGCCACAGTAATCTAGTCAATAAAGCACCTATTATGAATGAAGTCCTGTAACTGGTAACCCATCACAGAACAGGGTCAGACACATGGGACACCAATTTTGGAGAAAGCCTAGCAACTGGAGCACCAATAACAGAATGGAGCACTGGGACACAAGTTTTGGAGAGGACCAGATGCTATCACATCCATCAAAGAAGAGGGCTAGCACCTGCAGCATCCATCACAGTGGATGTTCCATCATTGCAGAACCAATCACAGATAAGATCTAGTCAATGGGGCATCATTTGTGGAGAAACTTCAGTCATTGTGACACCCATCACATTAGAGAACTATTTACTGATGCACACATAATACATGATGACATGTCATGGGAACCAATCACAAGGGAGACCCAGTCATTGGAGCACACATTTTGGAGGAGGACTAGTCATTGGGACTCCTATGACAAATAGGACCAGTCAATGGCGAACTCATTATTAAGGAGGCACAGTCACTGTGACAGTCATCACTGAAGAAGATTAGTTACTGAGTCACCCATCATATATGAAGGCATGTCACTGGAGCACTAATCACAAGGAGACCCTGTCGTTGGGGCACAAATTATGGAGGAAGCCCAGTCACTGGGACATCCACCAAAAAGAACAAAACCCTATAAAACCCATTAAATAAGAAGTCAGGCAAGTTATACACCCATCATAAATGGGAAATTCACTGGGGCAACCATTTTGGAGGAGGGACAATCATTGGGGCAACAATCACATAGGTGGCCCAGTCACTAAGGGCACCCGTAATGGAGGAAAGTCAGTCACTGGGGCATCAATCATGGAGGAAGTCTAGTCACTTGGACACCCATTATGAAGAATTGTGAGTCAGTGGGACAACCATCAAATAGGAAGACTAGACACTTGAGATACCAATATGGTCACTGGTTTACCAATCACAGATGAGTCCTAGACACTCAGGTATCCATCATAGATGAAGGCCGGTAACTGGGGCAATAATCAGACAGCAGGACTAGGCATTGGGTCAGAAATTACAGAGGAGGGCAAATCACTGTGACACTCATCACTGAGGAGAACCAGTAACTGGTGCACCCATCACAGAGGAGAGTTAGTCACTACAACATTTATTAGGAATGTGGGCCAGTCACTGAGAAATCTATCATAGATGATGGTCAGACACTGTGGCACCCATCAAAAAAGAATGTCAGTCACTGGGACACCTAGCATAGAGGAGGGACAATTTTGGGGACACTCAAGACAGAGGAGAGCCAAACGCAAGAACAACCATTATGAAGGAGAGTCAGGCACTAGGGCACCCATCACAGAGGAGAGCCACTCACTGGGACACCCATTTCAAAGGAATGCCTGTCAGTGAGAAACACATTGCAGAGGATAACCAGTCTCTGAGGTTCAACACAGATAATGGCCAGTCACTAGGACACCCATTAGTAGGAGGCCCAGTCACCAGGACACATAGAATAAAGCTATTCACTGTGACACCCATAACAGAGGTGAACTAGTCCCTTGGCACCCATTATGGAGGAAAGCCAGTCAACAAGCAACCATCACAGGGGAGGGAGAGTCAATGGGGCCCCATCAATAAGGAGGGCCAGACACTGGGAAACCCATGACAAAGAAGGGTGTGTCACTGGATCACCAATTATGAAGCAGACCCAGTAACAAAGACATTCATTACAGAGGACAGATAGTCACTAACTTTTTTTGATAAAGGCAAGTCAATAAGGAACTATTCACCAATCAGGGTCAATAACAGGAGTTTCCTAAAGGAGAAAGGCTAGTCACTGGGTCATCCATTATGTAAGTGACCAAGTTACTGGGGTGTGATTATAGAAGAAGCTTATCACTGAGGCACACATTACACAAGAGAATCATTGGTTTATCTCAGAAGACAGCCAGTCACTGGGGCACCCATCATAGAGAAAGGTCAATCAAAAGTTCATTAATAACAGAGGAGGGCTAGTCACTCTGACACTGATCACAGAAAAGAGCTTGTTACTGTGACACCAATCACAGAGGAATTCCCCTCACTGTGGTGCCCGTAATAGAGGAGGGATATTCACTTGGGCACACATTATGGAAGAGGGCCATTCACTGGGAAACAATCACACAGGAAGTCTATCACTGGGGCAAATATTGTGGCAGGTCAGTCCCTGGGACAAACATCACAGAGCAGGGTCAGCCACAGGAACACTCATCACATAGGAGGTGTTGTCACTGGCAGCAATCACAGAATAAGGCTAGTCACTGGGGCACCCACCACAAACAAGGGCCAATCACTATGACATTCATCAAAAAGAAGGTGTAGTCACTGGAATTCCATAACAGAGGAATGATAGTAATGAGGACAACCATCATATAGGCCCTCTTCTGTGATTTCTCCCCCAGTGAATGATCTTCATTTGTCATGGATTCCTTAGTGACTATCCCTCCACTGTGTTCAATGCCTCAGTCACTGGGGTGCTCATCACAGAGGAGGGCCAGCTATATGGCACTCATCACAGAGTAGGGGCAGTCACAGGGACACCTATAACACAGCAAGGGCAGACATGGGGCACCCACTGGATAGGTAAGTCAGTCATGGGGCACCCAATATAGAGGAGTCCCAGTTAATGGGACACCCAAAACAGAGGAGGTCTAGTCCCTGAGGCAACAATTATAAAGGAATTATAGTAACTTGGGCATCATATTGGATGCCTAGTCTCTGGGGCACCCCATCACACGGAGGCCATTTATAGGGGTACCCATTTCAAATGAGAGCTAGTCACTAGTTCTCCAATTAGAAAGGAGAACCAGTCACTGCAGGATCAATCACAGAGACTATTACTCATTGAGCCATTAACCACAGATGAGGAACAGTCACTGAGGGATCCTTCATGGAGGGGAATCAATCACTGGGACAGCAATTACTGAAAATGTTCAGTCATTAGGCCACCCATCACAGCAGAGGGCCAGTCAGTGGACACACAAAACAGAGGAGGGTCAATCAGTGGAACACCTATAATAGAGGAGGGTGTGTCACA
>NW_007249001.1:0-4169 GCF_000164805.1 Carlito syrichta
ATGCTGAATCAGACACAGACAACTCAGGTCTGTGTGGCAGACCTGACAGTTAGCAAGCCAAAGGAACTGACCCAAGCTACGAGTAACCGTATCTGCCTGCTATGAGAGGGGAGGATCTGGAGATCAGATTTGAATGAACTTTGGACATACAGGAAAGACCTCAGAGCCAGTTGAATTTCATGCTTTGATTTTATTTTTTGACTGTTCGCTTTGCACACTTTTGTTTGCTTTTTTATTTGGCTTCCTGTTTGTGTAAGGGAAGAATACATCAAAAGGCAGGATTTTGTTGAACTCTATGTTCATGTGATTACTTGTATGCTTTAGAGATTTTTGTTTATTTTTTACTCTTTTCTTTCTTTGTGTCTCTTTTCATTTGTTAGTTGGTATGTCTGTCTGCTTTCCCTCTTATTCTTCTCTCTCTCCAACTTCCTCTTGGCCCCCCCCTTCTTCCAACCTTTCCATTTTCTTACCTCCTTTTGTTCCAGGGAGCAAACCTAAACCCCCAAAGCATGAAAAGATTGTAAGGCAGTGGGATGTGGGATCCAGAGTGCCCATACACCTGTCGGTGGGTACTGGGATCTGCAGATAGATTCTGAATCTCAGCTCCCCCTTAAATTAAACCTCAAACTGCAAAAAGTACAACCCCCTACCCCAGTCCAGAAGTGAACAAAGCCAGAGGATCCACATAACGAAGAACAGGATATTGAAGAAAAAGCAGTAAAAGCAACCCTACCATCCCTGAAAAACAGAATTAAAGAAGAGGGGGAAAAAGGGGGGGAAGAAAACCTACACAAGTTAAGAAAAACCAAAAGAAGAATATGGGTCAGACACTGAGAAAGCAGACTTCGGAACACAAACATTGAAGAGCCCCCAGAATGACTGGTCTCAAGCTGCAAACCCAGATATCAAGACATTAATAGAGAGATTAAAAAGAATTGAGAGGGAAAAGAGGATAATAGGGAGGAGGTGATAACTGAGATAACAGCAGTAAAGAATACTGTTAATGAAATAAATAACAAACTGATAAGCATGGCAAGCAGAATTACCCAAGCAGATGAAAGATCTCAGAGCTTCAGGACCAAATAAAGGACTAATCCAAATTTCAAAAATATAGAAAAGAAGCTTAAAAAGACAGAACAAAACCTTCAAGAGATAAGCAATTACTTCAAGAGACTGACCCTAAGAGTATCTAGACTTCCTGAGGCAGAAAGAGAGATAGAGACCACCCTGGAACAAACATTCCATGAAATTATTCAATAAAACTTCCCTCATCTCATCAGTGATGCAAAAATTCAAACACAAGAGATTCAGAGAACCCCTGCAAGACAACAAATGAGAACCAACTCCCAGACACATACTAATTAACCTCAACAAAGTAGGTATAAAAGAAAAAATCCTAAAGGCAGCAAGAGAAAAAAGTCAGACTACCTACCAGGGAAGACTGATTAAAATAACAGCAGATTTATCTACAGAAACACTTCAGGCTAGGAGAGCTCGGAGACCTTTCTTCAAAGTTCTAAAAGATAAACAATTTCAACCAAGAATAACCTACCTAGCCAAGCTAAGCTTCATCAGTGAGGGAGAATTAAAACCTTTCCCAGACATCCAATTCATAAGAACGTACTCTGCCTCCAGACCACCTACAAGGCATGCTTAAGAAAGTATTAAACACAGAAGAAAAGGAAAAAAGATCGACAATGTTCTTCACAAGAGTACAGGAAAAAGATTGAAAAAACACATGAATCAACTCCAAAACTAAAAGAAAGACAACAAAACAAACAGGAACAACAACAACTTTATAAGAACTTCATGACAGGGATAATCTCTCACATTTCAATAATTAGCCTGAATGTGAATGACCTAAATGCACCATTGAAAAGACAGAATGGCAAAATGGATAAAATATCACCAGGCAACTATATATTGCCTCCAAAGGAGGAGTTGCAATCTTAAACTAAGACAAAATACTTTTTAAGCTATCAAAAAAGGTACAGAAGGCCACTACATAATGATAAAAGGTTCAATTAATCAACAAGAAATACCCATCCTAAACATATATGCACCCAACATAGGAGCACCAACTTTCGCAAAGCAGCTTCTAGGTAAACTCAAAAGGCTATTAACTATAACACTATAATAGCTGGGGACTTTAATATTCCACTCACAACCCTAGACAGATCATCAGGACTAAAAATCTGCAAGGAAATTCGGAGCCTTAATCTGACTCATGTCTAAATGAACTTAATTGATACCTACAGAACAATCTACCCAATGACCACAGTATATACATACATACATACCTACATCACTGCACGGAATGCAATCTAATGTCAACCATATCCTTGACCATAAATCAAGCATAAGCAAATTACATAAAATTGAAATTTTGCCAAGCAACTTCTCAGATCCCAGTGGAATAAGAATAAATATCAACAGATACAAGGTTCTCCCAAAACTCACAAAGACATGGACACTAAACAGCTTGATGCTAAGCAACTCCAGGGTCAACATGGAAATCGAAACAGAGATTAAAAGATACCTGGAAACAAATGAAAATGAAGAAATATCTTACCAAAAACTCTGGGATTCCATGAAAGCAGTAGTAAGAGGGGAATTCACATCTTGCCAAACGCACATGAAGAAAATGGAAGGATCACAAATTAATAGCCTAACAAGTTACCTAATGAAGCTGGAAAAGCAAGACCATCAAAACCCTAACTTCAGCAGAAGAATCCAGATCACCAAAATAAAAGCCCAAATCCAGGCCATAGAAGACAAAAGGATAATACCAAAAAAAAACCAATGAAACAAAAAGCTGGATCTTTGAAAGGGTAAACAAGATTGATGGTCTCCTAACTAGACTTATCAAGAAAAAGAGAGAAAAACTTCAAATAAACACAGTCAGAAACACAAAAGATGAAGTCACATCTGACTCTGAAGAAACAAAAAAGATCATTAGAGACTACTATGCACACTTGTATGGAAAGAAACTTGAAAACCTAAAGGAAATGGAGGACTTTCTGACATCACACAATTTCCCTAGGTTGAAACAAGAAGAAATTAAGACCCGAAATAGATCAATAAAAATCAAGGAAATTGACTATGTCATAAGAAAACTACCTACAAAAAAACCCTGGCCTAGATGACTCTCCAGCAGAATTCTACAAGACATACAATAAGGAACTGATACCAATCCTACTGAAAGTATTACAGGTGATTGAAAAAGATGGAACTCTCTGCAAATCATTTTATGAATGATACACAAGTCAGGTAAAGACTCAACAAAGAAAGAGAACTACAGGCCAATATCTTTGAAGAACATAGATGCTAAAATTCTCAACAAGATCCTAGCAGACTGGATTCAATGACACCTGCAAAAATCATCAACCATGACCAAGTAGGCTTCATCCCTGAGATGCAAGGTTGGTTCAACATTTGTAAGACCATAAACATAATTAAATACATCAACAGACGTCAAAACAAAAACCACATGATTATATAAGTAGATGTAGAAAAAGCTTTTGATAAAATCCAGTACCCCTTCTTGATAAAAACCCCCCAACACCTAGTCATAGGTGGAACATACCTCAAAATAGTAAAAGCCACCTATGAGAAACCCACAGCCAGCATACTCCTAAACAGACAAAAACTGCAACCATTTCCCTTGAAAACGGGAATAATAAAAAAGATGCCCACTATCACCTCTCCTGTTCAATAGTTTTAGAAGTCCTGGCTATAAAAGTCAGAGAAGAGAATGCAATCAGGGGTATCCAAATAGGAAAAGAGGAAGTCAAGTTATCTCTTTGCAGACTACATCATTCTATACCTTGAAAACCCAAGAGAATCTAGCAAAAACTTCCTTGCATTGATAAAGGACTTTGACAAAGTGCCAGGGTACAAAATAACAGTGCAAAAGACAATCGCTTTTCTTTACACCATTAATAACCAAACAGAGACCTAAATAAAAAGCACAATCCCATTTACAATAGCCACACAAAAAAATGAAGTATCTTGGCATATTCCAAACAAGAAACGTGAAAGACCTTTACAATGAAAACTGCAGAACACTGCTCAAAGAAATCAATGATGACACAAACAAGTGGAAAAATATCCCATGCTCATGGATTGGGAGAATCAACATTTTTAAGATGTCCATCCTACCTAAGGCG
>NW_007249002.1:0-3693 GCF_000164805.1 Carlito syrichta
GGCTCTCCTCTATGATGAATGTCCCATTAACTTTTCTTTTTCTGTGATGGATGCCACAGCTACTGGCCTCCCTATGTGATTGGTGCCCAGTAACTTCCCCAGGGTCTAGCTCTCCACTGCAATGGGTGTCCCAGTTTCTGGATCTCCTCTAAAATGGGTGCACCTGTGACTGACCCTCCTTTATGATGCATATCCTAGTGACAGGGCCTCCTCGATAATGGGTGCTCCATTGACTGGGCTTCCTCTTTGTTTGGTTCCCCCGTGACTGGCCTTCCTACAAAATGAGTGTCACAGTTATTAGCCCTCCTCTATGAATGATTTGTTAACTGAACCTCTCCCATGATTGTTGCCTCAGTGACTATCCCTCTTCTGTGATAGTTTTCCACTTAATAGGTTCCTCAATAATGGGTGCCCCCATGACTAGCACACATTTGTAATGAGTCTCCCTATGACTGGTCATTCTGTGTGATGTGTGCCTATGTGACAGGTCCTCTACTGTAATGAAATTCTCAGTGACTGTCTCTTCTCCATGATTGGTGCTCCAGTGACAGTACCATTTCTATGATTTGTCCCACAGTGACAAACCCTCTTCTGAGTTGTGTCTTTCAATGACTAGTTCTCCTCTGTAACGGATGACGCAGTGAGGTTTTATCTCTGTGTTTGATGCCTCATTGACTGGGCCTTTCTGTAATGGGTGCCCAAGTGACTGACTCTCCTCTGTGATGAGTTCTTCACTACCCTCATCTGTGATGGGTATCCCCGTTACTGGCCTTTTCTGTGATCCATGCACCAGAGTCAGGCCCTACAATTTTCTTGGTGTCCCAGTGATTGGCTTCATCTGTGATGGGTTTTACAGTGACTGGTTTTACTCTATGACCATTGCCCCAGGGACGTTGTGATGGTGCCTTCATGATTAGGTTTTTTCTGTGATGCATTCCCCAGTGTCTGTCTCTCATCCATAATGGCTGCACCAGCGAATGACTTTCCTTTGTGATGGACTCTCTGGGATTTAGACTCCTCTATAATGGATAACCCAGTGACTAGCCCACCTATGTTAAGGGTGTGCTAGTGAGTGGTCATCTCAAAAATGGTGTTCCAGTGACTGACCCTCCTCTGTAATGCTGCCCTCAATACTGGTCCTACTCTGTGATGGGTGCCTCAGTGGCTGTCTCTCCTCTGTTTCGTGCCTTGTTGACTGGCCTTCCTCTAATCAGTGGCTCCAGTGAGTGACCCTAATCTGTGATAAGGACTGCAGTGTCTGACCTCCTCTTTTATTTATGACCAAAGCAATGACCTATCACTATGATGGGTGCGCCAGTGACTAGACTCCTCCTGTGATCAGTGCTCTAGTTACTAGACCTCTTCAGTGATGTATGCCCTAATAAATGGGCCTCCATTGTGATGAATGCCCCAGTGATTGGCACTCCATATTGGATCATTGCCACAGTGATTGACCCTCTTTCTCATGGTTGCCTCAGAGATTTGGCCTCCTCTGTGAGGTTTACCTTACTGACTAGTTCTCCATGTAATGTGTGCCCTAATGACTGTGCCTCCTCCTAGTGGGAGACACAGTGATTGGCTCTCCTCTGTTCTGGTTGCTTCTATGAGTGACTCTTTTCTTTGATATGCTCCTAGGTGACTATATCTTTCTGAGAATGATGCTCCTGTGAATGTCTCTCAACTGTGACAGGTATTCTAGTGACTAACTCCTCTGTGATAGTTTCCCAGTGACTAGGCCTCTTCCACAATACTTGACTCAGTTACTGACCATCTGACTTGACTCAGTTACTGACCAGTGAATAACCCTCCTCTGTGATGATTGTCCCATCAAAAGACACTCTTCCATAATGTGTGCCCCAGTAACTGGTCCTGCTCTGTTATTGATGCCACAGTGGATAGTCCTTTTCTGTGCTGTGTTTACCAGTTAATAGCTTTATCTGTGACGGGTACTCCCATAACTGGTCAGCCTCTGTGCTGGGTGCCTCAGTAATCAGCCATTCTCTGTGATGGATGTCCTAGTGCTTGGTTCTACTTTGCGATTGGTGTCACTATGACAGGCCCTTTTCTGTGATGGCTGTCCCAATGGCTGGTCCTCCACTTTGATGGTAGTTTCAATGACTGCCCCTTCTATGTATTCTGTGCTTCATTAACTGATCCTCCTCTGTGTTTGGAATCCTCCTTGCAATTGGAGTCCTAGTGACTGCTTTCATCTGTAATAGATAACCCAGTGGCAGGCATCCTTTTTGTTAGGTGTCCCAGAGACTAGCCCTACACTATCAGGGATGACCCAGAGACTAGACTTACTCAGCGATCAGTCCCCCAATTATTAGTCCTCCTCTCTCATGGGAGCCCCAGTGACTGATATTCTTTTGTGATCAGTGCCACAGTGATTGATGTTCCTTTAACTGATTTCCCAGTGACTGGACAACCTTTATGATGTGTTCCCTGGTCACTAACACTCCTCTGTAATGGGTGCCTCTTGACTGACTCTTCTCTGTGATAGGTGCCTTGGTGACCATGTCTCTTCTATTTTGGGTGCTCCAGACACAGGCTTTCTTCTGTGATAAGTGTTGCAGTAATTGGCTCTCTTCATTGTTAGTTGTCTCAGTAACCTCCTCCATAATAGGTGCCCCAATTACTGACCCTCTTCTTTCCTGGATGCTCCACTAAGTGGTGATGCAGTGGCATGATCTTCTTTGCAATTGGGCCCCCTGTCTTTTTCCTTCTCTGTGCTGGAAGCCCATATAATGACACTCCTCTGTAATAGGTGTATCAGTGGCTGGTTCTCCTCTGTGATAGTTGCCTTAGTGACGTTGTCTTCTCCGTAAGTTGTGCCACAGAGAATGGTTTTCTTCTGTGATGGGTGCCTTATTGAATGGTATCCCCTTCTTGTAGGTTTTACAAGTTCTACTTTGCAATTGGTGCTCCAGTGACTATGCCTCCTCTATAGTGGGTGCACCAGTGACTGGTTCTCCTCAATTTTGGTGTTCCACCGACTAGACAATCACTGTGATGGGTGTCAAAACGATTGGCCCTCCACTATAATGGGTTATCTCATAAATAGACATCTTCTAGATCAGTGACCCACTAAAACAAACAAACAAACAAACAAAAAAACTATTTTTTGATGTGTGTCCCAGTTACAGGAACTTCTCTGTGATCAGTGCCCCAGAGAGTGATCCTCCTAATGGGTGCCCCAATTACTGAGCTTCCTCTCTGATGTGTGCCCAAGTGACTGCCCCTTCTCTGTGATAATTGTCTCAGTGACTGGGTGTCCAGGGTGAAGTGTGTCCAGGTGAATAATCTTCTGTGATGAGTGCCTGAGTGACTGAGCCTCCTTCTATTGGGTTCCCCATTGACTCGGCCCCCTCTGTGATGGATGCCTCAGTGACTAAACCTCATCCAGAATGGATGCTGAATTGACTAGACTTTCTCTGCGCTGTGTCCCAGGCACTGACTCATCTCTGTGATGGGTGTCCCAGTGACTGGATCAACTCTGTGATAGTTACCTCAGTGACAGGACATCCTCCATAATAAGTGCCCCAGTGATTGACCCTCTTCTTTGATAGGTGTCCCAGTGACTGGTCCTCCTTTTTTATGAGTGTGCCAGTGATAGGCCCTCCTTTTGAATTTACAACTAAGAGACTGAGCCTACTCCTTAGTAGGTGCCCCAGCTACTGAATCTTCTCCATT
>NW_007249003.1:0-6516 GCF_000164805.1 Carlito syrichta
AGGATTACGAAGTTAATGTTAAGACCAAAGTACATTCAAATACGGCAAGATGATACTTCTTTCTGGGAAACTGACCCATAAGTGTCCGGAGGAACCTAAGGAACTTATACTACCAGATACGCGATTACAACTATCAAGAGGACCAGAATATTGCTGGAGTCTTGAAATGACTGATTCATAATACCCACAAGCCAAATATCTCCGAAACATGAGACGAGCTTGAAGCCTTGATTCTTGTTTTTACTGCAGCAAGACACCCTGAGAATTTTTCGGATTGTGGACTAGTGTATCACAGATTCTTTCTTCTTCTTTACAGAGGGGCTGTGTAATGTCCTGAATATGAGAAATACCGTTCCCCAGAATACTGTTTGGAAACCCTGATTCTTGTTTTGCCATTATCAATATGTCATGTAGATATTGTGATGGAGGAATCGTGTAAAAGAGGTTTCTTAGTTCTCCTTAGATAGAGATCATGTAGATTCTGCATATGAGGACTGCTATTACCTATGTTCCAGCTTCTAAACCCTGATTCTTGTTTAGCCCACAGCAGATGGCCTGTTGATTATAAGGACTGAGGACTGCTATTACCCCGATTCTTTTTCTTCCTTTGCAATGGGTTGTGTATTTTTATGTACATTAGGACTCTCATTAGATATCTTCTGTTTCGAAACTCAGATTCTTTGTAGAACTTTGCAAGATGCTCTGTAGATTTTTGGGATTGAGGACTCATGTAACCCGGATTTCTTATTCTTTCTTAGCAAAAGTTCATGTAGTTGCCTGTAAATAATTACTCCATTTTCCAGATTCATTTTCGAAAACACCATGATTCGTGTTTAGCCCATAGCAAGATGACCTTAAGCTTTTTTGGGATTGAGGACCCGAGTAATGCAGATTCCTTATTCTTAGTTAGCAATAGGCAATGAATTTTCCTGTATGTGGTGACTTCCATTACCCAGATTCCAACTACAAAAATCTGATTTGTGATTACATCTTAAGAAGATGACCTGTAGGTTTTGGCATTGCGGACTCATATAAGGAAGATTCCTTATACTTCCATAGCAATATGACGTGTAGTTTCCAGTATATGACGACTTCCATTACACAGCTTCCTGCTTCACTCTGCAGGATGCCAAGACAGTTCCTCGTGACCGAGAATTCCAGTTTTTTGGATATCAAGAGAAAGACGACCATAAAGTTCTTTGGGAACTGGAATCCAAGATTCTTGTTTCCGCTAAACAAGAACTCCCCAAAATGTGGAATATCCGAAACCCAAAACCCCAATTCCTACCTGCACACCCACAAGAATTTTTGTACTTTGAAGTCACCTGAATCGAGGAATTTTGTACCAATATACCTTTTGATTCTGGGGAATATGATTGTGGTCGTAGATGGTCCCAGGAAACAAAACGATTTCTAGGGCCAAAGACTTGATTACAACCAACAAGAGGGCCAGAAAATCCTGAGGATATGTAATGACAGATTTAGCGTATCCACACAGCAGGTAGCATTGAAAATATAGGGATCCAGAAGCCCAGATTGCTGATTAATCCTTATCAAGAGGCCCTGTAGATTGCAGAAAATGAGAATTCCTAGAACCGGATTTCGTTTTAATTCTCAGTAGGAATCCCTGATTTTTCCTGCCGATTTGGATTCCAAATTCAGTATATCAAAAGACAGATGCCCAGAAGATTCCTAGGTTCGTGGATTCCATGATTCCTGGTTACCATTAAAAGTAAGTAGTAAACATTTGGCAAGTGAATACCCTTGACCCGTCTCAAAATAAAAAGAGACAGGGAAGGGGAAGGATTACAGGGTTCACCTTAAGACCAGAGTTACATACAAATATGGCAAGAAGATTCTTTATGTCCAGGAATCCGACCTTAGTTGTTCTGAGGAACCTAACGGACTTGGAGTGCCCAATACCCTTTACAACTTTTAAGAAGACCAGAATGTTGCTGGAGTCGTAAATTGACCGATTCATAACATCCGAATGCTAAATTGCTCTGAAACATTTGGGGAGCTCGAAGTTCTCTTTCTTGTTTGTCCCATAGCAGACAACCTAGGAATTTTGGGGTTTAGGACGCGTAAAACAATGATTCTTTATTCGTACTTAGTTGGAGGCCATGCAGTGTCCTGTATGTGAGGACTCTCTTTCCCTTGATTCCTGTATCAAAACCCTGATTCTTGTTTAGCCCTTAGTAAGAAGTCATGTAGATATTTTGTTAGAGGAACCGTGGAAAACACATTTCTTCTCTTTTATTAGCAAGAGATCATGTAGTTTCCTGTATATGAGGATTTCTATTACCCACATTCATGCCTCGAATCCCTGGTTCTTCTTTAACTGTCAGCAAGATGCGCTGTAGATTTTCAGGATTGAGGACTCATACAACACAGATTCTTTAATTTTACCATCAGCCATGCAGCTACCTGTATATGAGTACTCCTGTTCAGTGATACATTCATCAAAAGCTTGATTCTTGCTTAGATCTTAGAAAGACGCTGTATATTTTTTGGATATTGAGAAAACATGTCAACACATTCCTTATTCTTTCTTAGGAAATGTCAGTGCATTTGCCTGTATATGGGCATTTCATTTCCCTAGTTTATGCTTCAAAAACCCAAATTCATGTTTAGCCCTTAGCAAGAATCCCTGAAGTTTTATTGGGATGGAGGACACGTGTAATCCAGATTCCTTATTCACCTTTAGCAAGAGACAGTGAAGTTTGATGTATATAAGGACTCCCATTATCCAGATTCCTACTCCCAAAATCTGAATGGTGATTATCTCTTACCAAGACGGTCTGTACCTTTTTGGTATGGTTGCCTCGTGTAACCAAGATTCCTTGTTTTTCCGTAGCAACAGGTCGTGTAGTGTTCTGTATATGAGGACTCCCATTACTGAAATTCCTGCTTCAATCTCAGCAAAACGCCAAGGTATTTCCTGGTCAAATAGAATTCAAGATGCTTGGATATCAAGAGAAAGACTCCCATAAAGTTGTTGAGGAATTGGAACCCACAATTCCTGGTCCCTTTTCAAAAGACTCACTAAAAATATGGTGACAAAAAACCCAGATTGCTGATTAAACCTTATCAAGAGACTTTGTAGATTTAGGCGACTGAGAAAACCAAGAACTGGATTCCCTTTCCGTTCTCAGCAGCATGCCCTGAATTTCCCGTCCATGTGGATTCCAAAACAATGTGTACGAAAATGCAGATGCCCAGATGTTTCCTAAGGACGTGGAATCCATGGATCTTGGTTACATTTTAATAATTTGCACTAAATATTTGGCAACTGCAAATCCCTCAGCCACTTTACAAATAAAGTACAAACGGAATTTCAAGGATTACCAAATTCATCTTAAGACCAAAGTTACTGCCAAATACGGCAATAAGATACATTTTTTCCGGGAATCTATCCTTAATTGTCCCGAGGAACTTAAGGGAATTGTACAACCAGATACCCGATTACAACTCTCAAGAGGACCAGAATGTTGCTGGAGTCTTTAATGACTGATTCATAATACCCACAAGCCAAATATCTCCAAAACAAGAGACGAGCTTGGAGCCTTGATTCTTGTTTTTACCACAGCAAGACACACTGAGAATTTTTCAGATTGTGGACTAGTGTATCACAGATTCCTTGTTCTTCTTTACCGAGGGGCTGTGTAATGTCCTGTATATGAGGACTCCCGTTCCACAGAATCCTGTTTGGAAACCCTGATTCTTGTTTTGCCATTATCAAGATGTCATGTAGATATTGTGATGGAGGAACCATGTAAAAGAGGTTTCATAGTTCTCCTTAGCTAGAGATCATGTACATTCTGCAAATGAGGACTTCTATTACCTATGTTCCAACTTGCAAACCCTGATTCTTGTTTAGCCCACAGCAGATGGCCTGTTGATTTTAGGACTGAGGCCTGCTATAACCCCGATTCTTTTTCTTCCTTGGCAAGGGGCTGTGTATTTTCCTGTATATTAGAACTCTCATTAGATACATACTGCTTCGAAACTCTGATTATTTTTAGAACTTTATAAGATGCTCTGTAGATTTTTTGGATTGAGGACTCGGGTAACCCAGATTCCTTTTTCTTTCTTAGCAAAAGGTCATGTATTTGCCTGTAAATAATTACTCCATTTTCCACATTCATTCTCGAAAACACCATGATTCGTGCTTAGCCCATAGCAAGATGACGTTAAGCTTTTTTGGGATTGAGGACCTGAGTAACGCAGATTCCTTATTCTTGCTTAGCAATAGGCACTGAAGTTTCCTGTATGTGGGGACTCCCATTACCCAGATTCCTACTACAAAAACCTGATTCGTGATTACCTCTTAGGAAGACGGCCTGTAGGTTTTGGGATTGAGGATTCATATAAGGAAGATTCCTTATACTTCCATAGCAATATGACGTGTAGTTTCCTGTATATGAGGACCTCCATTACCCAGTTTTCTGTTTCATTCTGCAGGATTCGAAGACAGTTCCTTGTGACCCAGAATTCCAGGTTTTGAATATCAAGAGAAAGACGTCCTTAATGTTCTTTGGGACTGAAATCCAAGATTTCTGGCTACCCTTCACAAGACATCCCCAAAATGTGGAATATTGTAAACCAAAAATCCCAATTCCTACATGTCCACCCACAAGAATTTTCTGTAGTTGAGTTCACCTGAATCGAGGAATTTTGTACCAATATACCTTTTGATTCTGGGGAATATGATTATGGTCATAGATGGTCCAAGGAAACAAAAGGATTTCTAGGGCCAAATCCTTGATTACAACTAACAAGAGGACCAGAGAGATCCTGAGGATCTGTTATGACAGATTTAGTGTATCCACGGAGCAAGTAGCTCTGAAAATATAGGGGCACAGAATAACAGATAACTTATTAAACCTTATCAAGAGGCCCTGTAGATTCCGGAAAATGAGATCTCCTAGAACCGGATTTGCTTTTTATTCTGAGTAAGTTGCCCTGATTTTTCCTGTTGATTTGGATTCCAAATTCAGTATATCAAAAGACAGATGCCTAGAAGTTTCCTAGTTCGTGAATTCCATTATTCCTGGTTACTATTAAAAGTACGTGGTAAATATTTGGCAAGTGCAAAACCCTTGCCTCTTCTCAAAATAAAAAGAGACATGGAAGGGGAAGGATTACTGGGTTCACCTTAAGACCAGAGTAACATCCAAATACGGTAAGAAGATTCTTTTTGTCCAGGAATCTGGACTTAATTGTTCTGAGGAACCTAACGGACTTGGAGTGCCCAATACAATTTACAACTTTTAAGAGGATGGTGCTGCAGACATGAAATGACTGATTCATAATATCCGAATGCTAAATTGCTCTGAAACATTTGGGAGCTCGAAGATCTGTTTCTTGTTTGTCCCATAGCAAACAACCTGAGAATTTTTTGGATTTAGAGCGCATACAACAATGATTCTTTATTAGTACTTAGTTGGAGGCCATGCAGTGTCTTCTATGTGAGGACTCTCTTTCCCTTGATTCCTGATTCGAAACCCTGATTCTTGTTTAGCCCTTAGTAAAAAGTCATGTTCATTTTTTGATAGAGGAACCGTGGAAAACAGATTTGTTCCTTTTATTAGCAAGAGGCCATGTAGTTTCCTGTATATGAAGATTTCTATTACCCACATTCATGTCTCAAATCCCTGATTCTTCTTTAGCCGTCAGCAAGATGACCTGTAGATTTTCAGGATTGAGGACTCGTAAAACCCAGATTCCTTATTTTTAGACAGCTGTACAATTACCAGTATATGGGTACTCCTGTTAATAGGTACATGCGTCGAAAGCTTGATTCTTGTTTAGATCCTAGGAAGACACCATATATTTTTTTGGGGATTGAGAAAACATGTCACCCACATTCCTTATTCTTTCTTAGGAAAAGACAGTGCATTTGCCTGTATATTAGCATTTCATTTCCCTAGTTTATGCTTCAGAAACCCAAATTCGTGTTTATCCTTTAGCAAGAATCCCTGAAGTTTTATTGGGATGGAGGACACGTGTAAACCAGATTCCTTATTCTCCTTTAGCAAGAGACAGTGCAGTTTTCTGTATATGAGGACTCCCATTATCCAGATTCCTACTCCCAAAATCTGAATGGTGGTTATCTCTTAGGAAGACAGACTGTAGCTTTTTGGGATGGAGGCCTCGTGTAACCAAGATTCCTTGTTTCTCCGTAGCAACAGGTCGTGTAGTGTTCTGTATATGAGGACTCCCATTACTGAAATTCTTGCTTCATTCTCACCTAGACGCCAAGATATTTCCTGGTGATGTAGAATTCCAGTTGCCTGGATATCAAGAGAAAGACTCCTATAAAGTTGTTGAGGAATTGGATCCAAAGATATCTGGTCCCTTTTCTGTCCTTAATTGTCCCGAGGATATTAAGGGATTTGTACAACCAGATACCCGATTACAAATCTCAAGAGGACTAGAATGTTGCTGGAGTCTTTAAATGACTGATTCATAATACCCACAAGCCAAATATATCTGTAACATGAGACGAGCTCG
>NW_007249004.1:0-1353 GCF_000164805.1 Carlito syrichta
AGTCAGCTGGCCAGCTAGCCAGTTAAGTCAGCTAGCTAAATCAGTTGGATCCCTTGTTAAGTCAGTTAGTTAAGTCAACTCGCTAGCTAGCTGCCTATCAAGGTAGCTATCTACTTAAGTCATCTGGCTAGCCAGTTGGCTACCTAGTCAAGTCTAGTTAAGACAGTTAGCCGGTCAGCACGTTAGCTAGGATGTTAAGTAATTAACTCAGCTGGTAAACCAGCAGGCTATGTAGGTAGGTAGCTACTTACATCAATTGGCTAACCTTTAGGCTATCTAGTTATGACAGCTAGATAAATCAACTTGCTAATCAGCTTTCTAGCTAGGTAGATAGCTAGTGAAGCCTGTTTGCTACCCAACTGTCTACATCCTGAAGACAGCTAGTTAAATCAGCTGGCTATTCTGCTGGAAAGCTAGGTAGCTAGGCAATTAATTCAGGTGGCTAGACAGCTGATCAACTAGTTAAGTCTGTTGCTGTAGTCAGCTCGCTATTCAGCTGCATAGATAGTTAAGTCAGCACATAAATTCAGTTGTCTAGCCAGCTGGCTAGCTTGTTAAAAATCTATTTACATCAGATGGGCAACCAGCTGGCTCACTAGTTATTTCAGCTAGGTAAGTCAGCTGGCAAGCTAGGAAACTACCTAATTAAGTCAGGTAGATATGTCAGTTAGTTAGCTAGTTAAGACAGCTAGTTAAGTCAGCTAGCTAGCCAACTTGCTAGCTAGGTAGCTGCAAGTAATGTCAGCAGTCTAGCAAGCTGGCTAGCTAGTTAAGTCACCTAGTTAAGTCAGCTGACTAGCCAGCTGGCTAGGTAGGTAGTTTGCTAATTAAGTCAGCTGGCTAGACAGCTTGCTAGGTAGATAAGTCACCAAGGTAATTCAGCTGAATAGCCAACTGGCTAGCTATGTAGCAAGCTAGTTAATTCAACAGGCTAGAAAGCAGACTTGCTAGCTATGACTGCTAGTTAAGACAGCTGGCTAGGAAGCTGGCTAGCTAGGTAGGACCTTGTTAAGTAAGTTGTCTAGCCAGCTTGCTAGATAATTAAGTCAGCTAATTATTTCACCCTGCTATTCAGGTGGCTAAAGAGGTAGAGAGCTAGTTAAGTGAGCTGGCTTGCCAGTTGGATAACTAGTTAAGTCAGCTAGTTTAGTCACTTGGCTGGGCAGCTGCCTAGATCAATAATTAACTAGTTAAGTCAGCTGGCTAACCACTTAGCTAGGTAGTTTAGTCACCTCATTAAGACTGTTGCCTAGCCGGCTTGGTAGCTAGTTAAAAAGCTACTTAAGTCACATGGCTAGACAGCTGGCTATGTAGATATTTCAGCTTGTTAAGTCGGCTGGCTGGCTAGTTAGC
>NW_007249004.1:1904-4051 GCF_000164805.1 Carlito syrichta
TCTAGTTAAGTCAACTGACTTGCCACCTGGCTATCTAGTGATGTCAGCTAGTTAAGTCAGCTGGCTAGCCAGCTAGCTAACGAGTTAAGTCAACTAGCTGTGTCAGCTGGCTAGCCAACAAGTTGGTTGCTTAAGTCAGCTAGTTAATTCAAGTAGCTAGCCATCTCGCTAACTAGGTAGCTAGCAAGATAAGTCACCTGGCTAGACAGTTGTCTAACTTGCTAAGTCAGCTAATTAAGTCAATTGGCTACCCACCTGTTTAGTTAAGTAGCTAGCTAATTAAGTCAGCTGGCTAGCCGGCTGGCTAGCTAGTTAAGCCAGTGAGTTAAGTGAGCTGGTTAGTAGTCTGGCTAGCTAGGTGACTGGCTAGTTAAGCCAGCTGGCTAGCCTCATGGCTATCTACTTAAGTCAGCTAGTTAAGTCAGCTGGTTAGCCAGCTGGTTGTCTAGGTGGCTGGCAAGTTAAGCCGGATGGTTAGCAGGCTGGACAGTTTTGTGGCCTGCTAGTCAAGCCAGCTGACTAGCCACCTGACCAGCAGGGTGGCTAGCTAGTTAAGCTGGATTGCTATTTGACGGTCCAGACTTTTAGCTGACTATTTAAGCTGACTCGCCAGCCAGTTGGCCAGTCCACTAGCTAGCAAGCTGGCTGCCCAGCCAGCTAGCCAGCCAGGTAATTAGCTAATAAAACCAGCTAGTCAGCTAACTATCTAGTCATTTAGTTATGTCAGCTAGCTAGCCAGCTGACTAGTTAAGTCAGGCAGCAAGTCAGCTAACAATTCAGCTAGATAGTTATGTCAGCTAGCTGCTCATGTTGCTAGTCAGCTATCTAGTTAAGTCAGCTAGCAAGTCAGCTAGCTTGTCAGCTAGATAGTTAAGTCACCTAGCCAGATAACTAACCAGTTATCTAGCTAATTAAGTCAGCTATCTAGACATATAGATAGCTTGTTTGCTAGCTAGTTATGTCAGCTTGATAGTCAGCTAGCTAGTTAACTCAGTTAGCAAATAAACTAGTTACTTAGGTAACTATTTGGCTACCAACTCAGCTAGCTGGTCAGTTAGCTAGTGGGTTTGCTCACTTTCCATCAGGTCAGCTAACTAGTCAGTTCATTCTCCAGCCAATAGACCAACTCACTTGTTGACTTGCTAGCAGACCAACAGGACAGCTAACTATTTGGCTAGTTCGCCAGTCATTTAGTTAAGTCAGCTCACCAGTAGGCTTGCTTGCCAGCTGTTGGGGACCAGTCCGACCTGAGGGGAGTTGGATCCTCTCCAGGGAATTAGGATGCAGCGAGAAGAAACTACTCAGAGGCAGTTTTTTTGGGATCAGTCTGATCAGGACTGAGTCTGATTTTATTTAAATTCTTTCCAGCTTATATACCATTTTTTACAATATTTTAACAATAATCAAATATTTGTTAGGGGGTTATAAATTGTATATGTATAACGTTTTTTACAAAAGATTTTTGTTTAGGATCACAATTGACAAAGAAAACTCTGTGATGCATATTGTGCCTTATAAGGCATACATTAAAATAACAGGTGTATGATTATCACAATAGTTTAGTAAACTGTTTTTTATAATATTTAATAATTAATTTGTATATTATAAGCTATATTGAATTTTATTTAAGGTAAGAATTTCCCTTTTTACTAAGCTATTATGATTTAATAAAACAATCAACATTTATATAATTATCTTAACTTTTAGTAGTGAAAATATTTTTGTTGGGGGCATATGAATCCAGTGATATATATCATATTTATTAAATCTTTATCACAAGATCTATATGTTTTAAACAGAATGATTAATATTAGAGTATATATGTTTAAAACATAATCATAACTAGTACCTATAATTTTTAGCATCCAATTATATGATTTAATATATGATCTCTTATAAAAATTTAAATATATAATTTTAAATGATAAACTGATAAAGCAGATAAAGCACAGATTACACTTAAGAGAAGAAGACAGAGAGGCGCTAGTCTCAGTGTCTCACATGTTCTAAACTTTGATCTTTTATAGCCCTCTATAAAATGCTAAATAGTGAGAAGCAGAAAACGTTAACCACAGTGTTCGATAAACTCAATGTGTATTTTATCATCAAAGTTTGTCGGACACTGAAGTTGACGCCTCAAAGCAGAA
>NW_007249004.1:4692-6642 GCF_000164805.1 Carlito syrichta
CAAACTGGTCACTAGTCATATATCAACACTATAAGATGTCACTGATGCTTTTGTGTCAAAAGCGGATCTCCAACATGAGCCTTCATAGTCCTCAACTGTATAGCTGTAGATGTTGGCTCCCAACAGCCAGCTTACTTGTTAAGGCAGCTCACACTTCTGCTCACCTGCAGGCCGAGTAGTTAAGTTGGCTCAACTGATGGCTCACTTACAGGCCGACTAGGTAAGTCTTGTAACAAGACGGCTCACTCACCAGCCAACTAAAGAAAGCTGACCATTCAGCTCATTAGCTGGCTGACTACTTAATTCAGCTGAACAGTTGGCTCACTTGCCGGCCGACTAGTTAAGTCAGCTAATTAGTAGGCTACTAGACGGCCAAGTAGTTAACTAAGCTAACCAATCGGCTGACTATTTGGCCCACTTTTCAGCTGACAAGTTAGCTCTGCTAACTGGTAGGACGAATAGTTATGCCAGTTAACTAGTTGGCCATGTAGTCGTCTGACTAACTAGGTCAGCAGACAAGCCAGTCAAATGGTTAAATGAGCCACCTAGTGGGCCAACACATCTGTAAATTTGTTAACCCAGCTAACTAGTCAGCCAACTATTCTGCCAACATGTTATGCCAGCTAACACATCGGCCTAGTAGTCAGCCAACATGCTTAACCAGCAAAGTAGTAGGCCGAATCATCAGCCAACAGGTGAAGACACCCAGTTAACTCGTTAACCAAACTAGTTATATCAACAAGTTAATTCATTTAACAACTAGTTAAAACAGATAGTTAACTCATTAGCCAACTCGTTAAGTCAGCTAGCTACCTCGTTAGCCAAATAGTTAAGTCAGCTATGTAAGTCAGCTAGCTAAAAAGGTAGCTAACTAAGTCAGCTTGCTAAGTCAGCTAGTGCACTAGTTAGTTAACTATTTAAGTAAGCTACTTAAGTCTGCTACATAACTAGATAGTCAATTATTAAATCAGTTAGATATTCAGCTTGTTAAATAGTTAGCTACATATCGAATTCAGGTAGTTAAGTCAGCTAGCTAATGAGTTAAGTAGTCCAGTTAAGTCACCTAGCAAAGTAGTTAAGTCACCTAGCTAAATCAGATAGTTATGTCAGCTTTCTAATTTAGTCAGCTCATTAAGACAGCTAGCTAGTTAGTTAGCTAAAGGTTTAAGTCAGCAGGTTGAATCAGGTAGTTAGCTAGTTAACTAATGGGTTAAGTCAGCTGATTGAGTCAGCTAGCTAGCTAGCTAGTTAGCAAACGGGTTGAGTCAGATGCTTGAGTAGGCTAGTTAGAAAGTTAGCTAACGAGTTAAGTCAGCTGGATGAGTCAGCTAGCTAACTAGTCAGCTAAAGAGTAAAGTCAGCTGGTTGAGTCAGCTAGCTAGCTTGTTAGCTAATGAGTTAAGTCAGATAATTAAGTAAGCTAGCTAGCATGAAATATAATGATTAAGCTAGCTAGTATTGGAGTTGGTTAAATCAGCTACCAAGCTAGACAGCTAACTAGCTTGCTAGCTAGGTAGTTAGTTGGTTAGCTTGCTATTTAAGTCAGTAAGCTAGCTAGGTAGCTAGTTAGTTAGTTAAATATTAAATCAGCTGGCTAACTAGGTAGCTAGCTTGTTAAGTCATTTAGTTAAGTTAACTGGCTAGCCAGCTGGCTAACTAGGTAGTGAGCTATTTAAATCAGTTGGCTCAGCAACTGGCTAGCTGCTAAATTCAGCTAGTTAAGAGACCTGGGTAGCCAACTGGTCAGGTAGGTAGCTAGCTAGTTAACTCAGCTTGATAGCTACCTTCCTAGTTAGTGATGTCAGTGAGTTAAGTCAGCTGGATAGCCAACTGGCTAGGTGGTTAAATAATCTAGTTTAGTCATCTGTCTAGCCATCTGGGTAGGTAGGTAGATAGCTAGATAGATCAGTTTACTAACCAGCAGCCTAGCTGTTCAATTTACCTACGAAA
>NW_007249005.1:0-1550 GCF_000164805.1 Carlito syrichta
GTATTTCCTGCCCTCGGGTGGTGGGCTAGATGGGCGGAGACAAGGGGAGGGGATTTTCCTTCAAGAGACTTTATCAGACAATTGCAATCCACAAACTCCTTGAACAAAAGCTGGTCTATTATCATTTCTATGGCTCTGTCCTCTCTTGCATCTGATGGAGATTTGCCAAGGGGGCCTGGGGTAGGCTGCCAGCTTGGCTTGCCATAGGATGTCTGAACGCTTCCTAAAACCTGCCTATTGGACATTTATCTGTCTATGTCTAACCTGTGCTAGATTCAAAGCATGTCAGGGGTAAAATCTAAGTAAAAATGACTTTGCTGAGGCAAAGACTGTGCTAAACTAAGTTTATTCTGGGTTTCTATAGGTACCTCCTTTCAGGAGCAGAGTTGTATAGTTGGGTCTAGATCTCGGAGCTAGCAGCCAATGTGGCTGGACAAGATCCCATGTGAATTATGTTGTATGCATAGGAGGCGGGTGGAGGGCTAGGTAAGAAGTGCCCGGAGGAGTGCAGCCGGGGAGCTGACCACCAGGAGTGTGGTTGGGAAGTTAAGCTGTCTTGGAAATCTTACTCTCAAGAAACTTTTATGTGGAGGAAGATTGTTCTCAATTGACTTTGGATTGATTCCCTTGCTCAACTTCCTTGGCTTTTCTCATCCCGCCAGTTCCATCTGGGTGCAGAGTTTCGTTGAGTGATTAAATTGATATAAATTATTTGCTGGTGCCTTGTCATGGTTTTTAATGTTTTATTCTGCCTTCTGGGCCCCATTACATGGTACTGGGCTTCAGTAGTAGTGCCAGGATTGGCAGTGATAACAGTTAGCGTTTGTATGATGCTCAAACGTTCTAAACGTACTTTCTTTTATGACAATTGCCGGACTCCTCATAGACTTCCTTGGGCTTCTCCTGTATGAAGGACTAGGTGAGAGTGTCTTAGCTAGGACTAAATACTTGGCTGTGGTGTGACTCCACAAATCCCTGGCTTCAGCCAGCAGATGGCCTTGCTGCTGGGTGCTCATGTATACTCCAGCCTGGAGCATCAGCCCTGGTTGGGTCAAGTTCTCTGTTGGTATGTCCTCCTTGACTCATAGCTGGTAGGAGCTCCCCTTCAGCACCTTTCAGGGCTGGTGCCACTCACTAAATTTAATTCTGTACTGATTTCCCATAACTGTGAGTTCTGCCACTTTTTTTTTTTTTGAATCGGGTTCTCACTCTGTTGACCAGGCTGGAGTGTAGTGGCACCCTCATGGCCACTGCAGCCTTGACCTGCTGGGCTCAGGCCATCCTTCTGCATCAGCTTTTCAAGCAGCTGGAACTATAGGTGCACCACCACACCCAGCTCTGCCACTTACTTTTAATTGATGATTGATGTTGTCTATTTTTATGCTTTGTCTACTAAACTCTGCAGTTACCTCCCCAGTGGCAGGCACTTGTGTTAGAATGTTCCAGAGTGCCTGGCAGTGTGATTGCAGGCCTGCATGAGGTGTTTAGCGTTTGAGTAGAATGACTCTTTTGAAGCCCTTGTGAGGTAGGATAGGCGGCTCCTACAAATG
>NW_007249005.1:2363-3575 GCF_000164805.1 Carlito syrichta
CTTTAGCCCAAGCCTCGTGGGGTTGCTTGTTCCTGGTGACAAAAGATGGGTGGTCTGTGTGCCGCAGAGCACTGGAGAGGTCAGCGACTGACTCGTCCCACGTTGACAGAAATGGGGCAGGGCCTGGGACTTAGTGGACTTCCACTTGCTCCCCCGCAGCTGGTGGCATGCGCTGAGGACCCTGCTCTCAGCATCCTTCCATGTGGTTCTAGAGACTCACAAAACACTGCATTCATTTAAAAGACCCGCTGCCTCAGTGCTTCCCGAGACTGCCGGGCCAGAAATTCTCACAGAACCAGGAGTTCTGACAGATAAGACCTAGAAGTTGCAGGATCCGTGGCTTTGCTGACTCTGCTGAGAAAAGTGCAGTGTTGTCAGATTCCACACTGGAGTGTGAAGGCAAAGCTACTCTTCCTCGTGCCTAGATATTCTTGGGCTGGCGACACCCCTGTGCTGATGGGTTATGTAGATAGTACTATATTTAGCACTTCTGGCAGGAGGGAGGCCGTAGCTTCTTGCTATGAGAAGCAAGAATCTGCAGGGCTGGAGTGCACGCATGTGTTCCTCCGTACAGCCAACATATACCAAAGTACTTTCATCAAGATAAAGAACACTTTATGGGGATAAAGTGTTCTTCTCTTCGAGGGCAGAGAAGCGTCTGTCCAAGTGAATGTGGTAGAATTCAAGGCTGTTACGATGAAAACGCAGAAGACCCCTGAGGCAGGTGTGACCAAAAGGCTTGACAGAGTCAAACGCAGAAGAGAAGACCCCTGAGGCAGGTGTGACCAAAAGGCCTGACAAAGAGTCATACTTAAGCGGGACCTTGAAGAGCGAAGAACCATGGGGCAGGAGGAAGACGACCGAGGCAGAGGAACGGGCGTGAGCGAGGCTGTAGGCAGGGCCCCTCCTGTGACGCTTGAAGCAGGTTGTATGGCTGGAGTGGAAGGCAGGGGGCGTGGCAGCGAAGAATGTGGCCAGAAAAGTCATTCAGACCACATTGTGAACCAGTCTCGTGGGAACTTATACGCTGTAAACAACATGAACATTTTAGAGCAGGGGAATTACTTTTTTTTTTTTTTTGAGTTGGAGTCTCACTTTGTTGCCCACGCTGGAGGGCAGTGGCACACTTCCGGCCACCGCAACCTCGAGCTGCTGGGCTCCGGCGATCCTTCTGCCTCAGCCTTCCAAGTAGCTGGAACTACAGGCACACGC
>NW_007249005.1:4236-5329 GCF_000164805.1 Carlito syrichta
GTGACTGGCTGGAATTCATCAGTTCAACTTGAATATTGGTTTGGAGGAGTGGAAGGAACACAGGGGTCTACTTCTGGGTCTTCTTTAGGGGTGCGAGCTGGGCCAAGTTCCTTAACTCCCTGGATCTCAGTGTCTTTCCTCTGTAAAGTGCATCTACGAATCCCTGTGCTTCCTACTGCACGGAATTCCAAGACTTCCTGTGTGCGCAAGTCCTTTGAAAACTGCAGTCACTCTCTTAGTGAACAGTGCTCTTCCTGCAGCTCCGTGCTCAGGAGAGTGGGCCACAGGGACGGCACTTGCCGATGGGAGTGTGAGAGGGGCTACTTTGGGTGGGCAGTGTCTCTTCTGGCTGTGGACTGACGGACCATGAGGCCGGACACTGTTGAGCTCACACGAAGTCCCTGAATGTGGGAATGGGATGCTGGAAGCTGGGAGGGAACATTTGCCAGCACTGTGGTGGTTAACGTCTTGGCTGTGCGTGGTGGAGCTCTGTCCTGACACGCTCTTCTTCTTCGTCCTTGTGCCACCGGTGAAAACAGACTCTGGAGCTCAGCGTTAACCAACCTATGCAAGGTCCGCTGCTAAACACAAGCAGATGGTGGATACAGCAGGAGAGGGCGTGGCCCATAAGTCGTCTATTTTAAACATTTAATGGTTGTTTCATCTCTTGCATCCATTTCCCTACTGGTTCACCGGACACTCTGTGGCTTCTGGAGAGCAGTGTGCTCACGGGTCAGGCACTGATTCTCTGGGGGCCTTGTTCCCTTACCTGCTGACTGACAATAGGAACATCTTCTGAAAACGAAGCACGAGACCGGTGGACTCCCATGGTCTCTGTGACCAGAGAGAGGCCCTTCTGCTGAGCCACAAACCATGGCCTTTCTGTGGGTGTTTTGGAAGTAGATATTGAAGGATTTTGCCATGGACACCCCTCCTACTGGGAAAGAGGGAGGTGATTAAATGATAAATGCAGGTGGAGTGTTTAGAGCTTATTGCAGTTCAGCCTACTGGTTGGGAAAGCCAAGGCCCAGAGAATGTGAATGATTCGTCCCAGGCAGTTTGGCTATCTGGTTGCTGAGGGGGGTCCAAGCAC
>NW_007249006.1:0-6988 GCF_000164805.1 Carlito syrichta
GGGACAAACAAGAAACAGATCTTCGAGCACCCAAATTGTTTCAGAGCAATTTAGCCTTTAGATATTATGAATCGGTCATTTCAGGACTCTAGCAACATTCTGATTCTCTTAAAAGTTGCAAATGGTATTGGGCACTCCAAGTCCGTTAGGTTCCTCAGATCAACTAAGGGCAGATTCCAGGAAAAAAAGAATCTTCTTGCCATATTTGGATGTAACTCTGGTCTTAAGGTGAACCCTTTAATCCTTCCCCTTCCGTGTCTCTTTTTATTTTGAGAAGGGACAAGGGTTTTCCACTTGTCAAATGTTTACTACGTTCTTTTAATGGTAACCAGGAAAAATGGAATCCACGAACCTAGGAAACTTCTGAGCATCCGTCTTTTGATATACTGAATTTGGAATACAAATCAACTGGGAAAATCAGGGCATCTTACTGAGAATTAAAAGGAAATCCGGTCATAGGAGTTCTCATTTTCCGGAATCTACAAGGCTTCTTGATAAGGTTTAATCAGCAATCTGGGCTTCTGGGTCCCTACATTTTCAGAGTTACTTGCTCCCTGGATACGCTAAATCTGTCATTACACATCCTCAGGATCTTTTTGTTCCTCTTGTTAGTTGTAATCAAGGATTTGGCCCTAGAAATTCTTTTGTTTCCTGGACCATCCACGAACATAATAATATTCCCCAGAATCAAAAGTTATATTGATGTAAAATTTTTCGATTCATGTGACCTCAAAGTACTGAAAATTCTTGTGGGTGGGCAGGTAGGAATTCGGGTTTTGGGTTTGGAATATTCCACATTTTGGGGAGGTCTTGTGTAGCGGAACCAGGAATCTTGGATTCCAGTTCCCAAAGAACATTATGGACGTCTTTCTCTTGACATCCAAAAAACTGGAATTCTCAGTCTACAGGAACTGTCTTGGCATCCTGCAGAGTGAAGCAGGATGCTGGGTAGTGGAGGTCATCATATACAGGAAACGACACGTCATATTGGTAAGGAAGTATAAGGAATCTTCATTATATGAGTCCTCAGTCCCAAAACTACAGGCCGTCTTCCTAAGTGGTAACCTCAAATCACATTTTTGAAGTAGAAATCTTGCTAATGGGAGTCCTCACATACAGGAAACTTCACTGCCTATTGCTAAGTAAGAATAAGGAATCTGTGTAACTCAGGTCCTCAATTCCAAAAAAGCTTAATGTCATCTTGATATGGGCTAAACACGAATCATGGTGTTTTTGTGCATCAATCTGGAAAATGGAGTTCTTATTTACAGGCAACTACATGACCATTTGGTAAGAAAGAATAAGGAATCTGGTTTACACGAGTCCTTAATCCCAAAAATCAACATAGCATCTTGGAAATTTCTAGGAAAATTAGAGTTTCGAAGCAGGATGTATCTAATGAGAGTCTTAATATACAGAAAGATACACAGCTCCTTGCCAAGGAAGAAAAAAAAATCGGGATATAGCAGTCCTCATTCCTTAAAATCGACAGGCCATCTCCTGTGGTCTAAAGAATAATCAGGGTTTAGAAGCTGAAACATTTGTAATAGCAGTCCTCATATGCAGAATCTACATGATCTCTAGCTAAGGATAACTAAGAAACCTCTTTTACATGGTTCCCCCGTCACAATATATACATGATATCTTGCTAATGGCAAAACAAGAATCAGGGTTTCCAAACAGGATTCTAGGGAACGGGAGTCTTCATATACAGGGCATTACACGGCCCCTCGGTAAAGAAAAATAAGGAATCTGTGATACACTAGTCCACAAACCGAAAAAATCTCAGGTTGTCTTGCTGCGGTATAAACAAGAATCAAGGCTTCCAGCTCATCTCATGTTTTGGAGATATTTGGCTTGTGGGTATTATTAATCAGTCATTTCATGACTCCAGCAACATTCTGGTCATCTTGAGAGTTGTAATCGGTTATCTGGCACAACAAGTCCCTTAGGTTCCTTGGGACAATTAAGGCCAGTTTCCCGGAAAAAAGTATCATCTTGCCGAATTTGGATGTAACTTCGATCTTAACATGAACTTGGTAATCCTTAAATTTCCGTTTGTACTTTATTTGGAGAGGGCCCGAGTGTTTTGCAGTTGCCAAATATTTAGTACGAATTATTAAAATGTAACCAGGATCCATGGATTCCACGTCCCTGGGAAACATCTGGGCATCTGCATTTTTGCACACAGAGTTTTGGAATGCGCATTTACAGTGAAATTCAGGCCATCTTGCTGAGAACGGAAAGGGTATCTAATACTTGGAGTTCTCAATCGCCTAAGTCTGCAAAGTCTCTTGATAAGGTTTAATCAGCAATCTGGGCTTCTATGTCGCCACATCTTAAGTATGTCTTTTGAGAAGAGAACAGGAATCTTGGGTTCCAATTACTCAAGAACTTTATGGGAGTTTTTCTCTTGATATCCAAGCAACTGGAATTAGAGGTTACCAGAAATTATCTTGGCATCTTGCTGAGAATGAAGCAAGAATTTAAGTACTGGGAGTCCTCATATACAGAACACTACACGACCTGTTGCTACGGAAGAATAAGGAATCTTGATTACACGAGGCCTCCATTACAAAAACCTACACACTGTCTTGCTAAGAGATAACCACTAATCAGGTTTTGGGAGTAGGAATCTGGATAATGGGAGTCCTCATATACAGGAAACTGCACTGTCTGTTGCTAAAGTGGAATAAGGAATCTGGTTTATATGTGTTCCCCATCCCAGTAAAACTTAATGGATTCTTGCTAAGGGCTAAACACGAATTTGGTTTTTTGAAGCATAAACTAGGGAAACGAAATGCTCATATACAGGCATATGCACTGACTTTTCCTACGAAAGAATAAAGAATGAGGGGGACATTCTTTCTCAATCTCCAAAAAATATACGGCGTCTTCCTAAGATCTAAACAAGAATCAAGCTTTCAATCCATATATCTGTGAACAGGAGTACTCATATACATGTAACTGCACGGCTGTTGCTAAAAATAAGGAATCTGAGTTATACGATTCCTCAGTCCAGAAAATCTACAGGGCATCTTGCTGACGGCTAAAGAAGAATCAGGGATTCGAGGCATAAATGTGGGTAATTAAATCCTCATATACAGAAAACTACGTGGCCTTTTGCTAAAAAAAGAGAAGAAATCTATTTTCAACAGTTCCTCTATCAAAAAATCTACATGATTTCTAACTAAGGGATAAATAAGAATCAGAGTTTTGAAGCAGTATTCAAGGGAAAGAGAGTCCTCACAGACAGGACACTACATGGCCTCCAACTATGTACGAATAAAGATCCATTGTTGTACGCATCCTCTATCAAAAAAAATCCCAGGTTTTCTGCTATGGGAGAAACAAGAAACAGATCTTCGAGCTCCCCAAATGTTTCAGAGCAATTTAGCATTCGGATATTATGAATCGGTCATTTCAGGATTCCAGCAACATTCTGGTGCTCTTAAAAGTTGTAAATGGTCTTGGGCATTCCAAGTCCGTTAGGTTGCTCAGAACAACTAAGGCCAGATTCCAGGACAAAAAGAATATTCTTGACATATTTGGATGTAACTCTGCTCTTAAGGTGAACGCTGTAATCCTTCCCCTTCCGTGTCTCTTTTTATTTTGAGAAGGGCAAGGGTTTTGCACTTGGCAAATGTTTACTACATACTCTTAATGGCTACCAGGAATCATGGAATCCACGAACCTAGGAAAGTTCTGGGCATCTGTCTTTTGATATACTGTACTTGGAATCATAATCGACAAGAAAAATTGGGGCATCTTACTGAGAATTAAAAGGAAATCCGGTTCTTGGTTTTCTCATTTCCCGGAATCTACAGGGCCTCTTGATAACGTTTAATCAGCAATCTGGGCTTCTGGGTCCCTACACTTTCAGAGCTACTTGCTCCGTGGATATGCTAAATCTGTCATTATAGACCCTCAGGATCTTTCTGGTCCTCTTGTTAGTTGTAATCAAGGATTTGGCCCTAGAAATTCTTTTGTTTCCTGGTACCATCTACGACCATAATCATATTCCCCAGAATCAAAAGGTATATTGGTACAAAATTCCTCGATTCAGGTGACCTCAAAGTACAGAAAATTCTTGTGGGTGGGCAGGGAAGAATTGGGGTTTTGGGTTTTGAATATTCCACATTTTGGGGATGTCTTTTGAAGGGGAACAAGGAATCTTGGATTCCCATTCCGAAAGTACATTATGGACGTCTTTCTATTGATATCCAAAAAACTGGAATTTTCGGTCACCAGAAAGTGTCTCGGCATCCTGCAGAGTGAAGCAGGAAGCTGGGTAATAAACTTCGTCATGTACATGAAACTACACGTCATATTGTTAAGGAAGTATATGGAATCTTCCTTATATGAGTCCTCAATCCCAAAAACTACAGGCCGTTTTCCTAAGACGTAATCACGAATCAGGTTTTTGAAGTAGGAATCTGGGTAATGGGAGTCCGCACATAAAGGAAACTTTGCTGCCTATTGCTAAGTAACAATAAGAAATCTTCCTTACTCGGGCCCTCTCTCCCAAAAAAGCTTAAGGTCATCTTGCTATGGGCTACACACGAATAATGGTATTTTCGAGCATGAATCGGGAAAATGGAGTCCTTATTTACAGGCAACTCCACAATCCTTTACTAAGAAAGAATAAGGAATCTGGGTAACACGAATCCACAATCCCAAAAATCTACAGAGCATCTTGGGAAGTTCTAAAAAAATCAGAGTTTAGAAGCAGGATGTGTCTAATGAGAGTCCTAATATACAGAAAAATACACAGCCCCTTGCCAAGGAAGGAAAAGAATCGGGTTTATAGCAGTCCTCAGTTCTTAAAGTCAACAGGCCATCTGCTGTGGGTTTAAGAAGAATCAGGATTTAGAAACGTAAATACAGGTATTAGCAGTCCTCATATGCAGAATCTACATGATTTGTACCTAAGGAGAACTAAGAAACCTCTTTTACATTGTTCCTCCGTCACAATATCTACATGATATATTGCTAATGGGAAAACAAGAATAAGTGTTTCCAAGCAGGATTCTGGGGAAGGGGAGTCCTCATATACAGGACATTATGTGACCCCTTGGTAAAGAAGAATAAGGAATCTGTGATACACTAGTCCACAATCCGAAAAATACTCAGTGTGTCTTGCTGCGGTATAAACAAGAATCAAGGCTTCGAGCTCGTCACGTGTTTTGGAGATATTTGGCTTGTGGGTAATATGAATCAATCATTTCAGGACTTCAACAACATTCTGGTACTCTTGAGAGTTGTATTCGTGTATCTGGTAGTACAAATCCCTTAGGTTCCTCGGGGCAATTAAGGCCACTTTCCCGGAAGGAAGTATCATCTTGCCGTATTTGGATGTAACTTTGGTCTTAATATGAACTTGGTAATCCATAAATTTCCGTTTGTACTTTATTTGTACAGGGGCCGAGGGTTTTGCAGTTTCCAAATATTTAGTACGAATTATTACAATGTAACCAGGATCCATGGATTCCACGTCCCTAGGAATCATCTGGGCATCTGTATTTATGTACACAGAGATTTGGAATCCACATGGACCGGGAAATTCAAGGCATCTTGCTGAGAACGGAAAGGGAATCTGGTTCTTGGAGTACTCAATCGCCTAAGTTTACAAAATCTCTTGATAAGGTTTAATCAGTAATCTAGGCTGTGATGCCGCCACATTTTAGTGTGTCTTTTGAAAAGAGACCAGGAATTTGGGTTCCAATTAATCAAGAACTTTATGGGTGTCTTTCTCTTGATATCCAAGCAACTTGAATTCTAGGTCACCAGGAAATATCTTGGCGTCTTGCTGAGAGTGAAGCAAGGATTTAAATAATGGGAGTCCTCATATACAGAACACTACACGACCTGTTGCTATGGAAGAATAAGGAATCTTGGTTACATGAGACCTCCATCCCAAAAGCTTACAGACCGTCTTGCTAAGAGATAACCACCAATCGGGTTTTGGGAGTAGGAATATGGATAATGGGAGTCCTCATATACAGGAAACTGCACTGATTATTGCTAAAGGAGAATAAAGAATCTGGTTTACACGTGTCCTCCATGCCAATAAAACATCAAGGTTTCTTGCTAAGGGCTAAGCACGAATTTGGGTTTTTGAAGCATAAACTAGGGAAATGAAATCCTCATGTACAGATAAATGCATTCATTTTTCCTAAGAAAGAATAAGGAATGTAGGTAACATGTTTTCTCAATCTCCAAAAAATATATGGCGTCTTCCTACGATCTAAACAAGAATCAAGCTTTCGACGCATGTATCTGTTGACAGGAGTACTCATATACAGGTAACTGCACGGTTGTGGCTAAAAATAAGGAATCTGGGTTATACGAGTCCTCATTCCTGAAAATCTACAGGGCATCTTGGGGATGGCTAAAGAAGAATCAGGGATTCCAGGCATGAATGTGGGTAATAGCAATCCCATATACAGGAAACTACAAGGCCTCGTGCTAATAAAAGAGAAGCAATCTGTTTTCCATGGTTCCTCTATCATAAAATCTACATGACTTCTTACTAAAGGCTAAACAAGAATGAGGGTTTCGAAACAGGAATCAAGGGAAAAAGAGTCCTCACATACAGGACACTACTTGGCATCCAACTAAGTACGAATAAAGAATCATCGTTGTACGTGCCCTCAGTGCAAAAAATTCCCAGTTTTTCTGCTATGGGATAAACAAGAAACAGATCTTCGAGCTCTCCAAATGTTTCAGAGCAATTTAGCATTCAGATATTATGAATCGGTCATTTCAGGACTCCAGCAACATTCTGGTCCTCTTAAAAGTTGTAAATGGTATTGAGCACTCTAAGTCCGTTAGGTTCCTCAGAACAACTAAGACCAGATTCCAGGACAAAAGGAATCTTCTTGCCATATTTGGATGTAATTCTGGTCTTAGGGTGAACACTGTTATCCGTCCCCTTCCGTGTCTCTTTTTATTTTGAGAAGGGCAAGGGGTTTGCAATTGCCAAATG
>NW_007249006.1:7636-8922 GCF_000164805.1 Carlito syrichta
ATTGTTAATGAGGTATAAGGAATCTTCCTTAATATGATTCCTCAGTCCCAAAACTACAGGCCGTCTTCCTAAGTGTAACCACGAATCAGATTTTTGAAGTAGGAGTCTGGGTAATGGAAATTCCCACATACAGGAAAATTCACTGCCTACTGCTAAGTATGAATAAGGAATCTGTATTACTCGGGTCCACAATCCCAAAAAAACTTAAAGTCATCTTGCTATGGGCTAAACATGAATCATGGTGTTTTCGAGCATGAATCTGGAAAATGGAGTCCTTATTTACAGGCAACTACATGACCTTTTGGTAAGAAAAAATAAGGAATCTCGGTTATACGAGTCCTCTATCCCAAAAATCTACAGAGCATCGTGGAAAGTTCTAAAAGCATCATAGTTTCAAAGCAGGATATATCTAATGAGAGTCCTAATATACAGAAAAATTCAGACCCTTGCCAAGGAAGAAAAAGAATCGGGGTTATAGCAGTCCTCAGTCCTTAAAATCAACAGTCCATCTGCTAAACAAGAATAAGGGTTTAGAAGCTGGAACATAGGTAATAGTAGTCCTCATATGCAGAATCTATATGATCTCTAGCTAAGGAGAACTAAGAAACCTCTTTTACACGGTTCCACCATCACAATATGTACATGATATCTTGCTAATGGCAAAAACAGAATCAGGATATCAACACAGGATTATGGGGAATGGGAGTCCTCATATACAGGACATTACACGGCCCCTCGGTAAAGAAAAAGAATCTGTGATACACAAGTTCAGAATCCGAAAAATTCTCAGGGTGTCTTGCTGCGGTATAAACAAAATCAAGGCTTAGAGCTCGTGTCATGTTTCAGAGATATTTGCCATGTGGGTATTATGAATCAGTCATTTCAGGACTCCAGCAACATTCTGGTCCTCTTGAGAGTTGTAATCGGATATCCGGTAGTACAAATCTCTTAAGTTCCTCGGGACAATTAAAGCCAGACAACCATAATAAAGGAGTCATATTGCCGTATTTGGATGTAACTTTGGTCTTAAGATGAACTTGGTAATCATTAAATTTCTGTTTGTACTTTATTTTTAGAGGGGCCGAGGGTTTTCCTGTTTCCAAATATTTAGTAGGTATTATTAAAATGTAACCAGGATCCATTGATTCCACGTTCCTAGTAAACATCTGGGCATCTGCATTTTTGTACACAGAGTTTTGGAATCCACATGGACAGGGAAATTCAGGTCATCTTGCTAAGTACGGAATGGTAATCCGGTTCTTGGAGAACTCTATCGCCTAAATCTA
>NW_007249007.1:0-6212 GCF_000164805.1 Carlito syrichta
GGACACCTATCACAGCTGTGGGTTAGTCACTAGAAACCCCTTATGGAGGAGTGCCACTCAATGTGGCATGAATATCCCAGAAGCCACCAGGAGGAACAAACATGGTGGCACCTGTAATGGAGGATGGCTAGTCACTGAGGAACCCAAGATATAGGAGACACAATCACTAAGGCAGCAATCACAGAGGAAAGATAATCACTGAAGCATAGATCACAGAGGAAAATCAATTTTGGGGGCATCACAGAAGAGGTGTAAGTCACTGGACACTTATCACAGTGGAGGGCCCATCACTGGGACAGCCAACGCAGAAGAGTGGCTATCATTGGGTTATCCATAACAATGGAGAGCTAGTCATTGCATCACTCATCAGAGTGATTGGCCAGTCATGAGAGTACACCTCAAAGAGGATGGCTAGTCACTGATACACTCAATACAGAGAAAGGCTATTCACTCTAACATCCATAACACGGGAGATCAAATCACTGAGGCACCCATTGTGAAGGAGGGCCCATCATTGGGACAACCTTCACAAAGAAAGGGAAGTCACTGGGGCAACAATTATGGTGAAGGGCAGTCACTGGGGCATGAATCATGGAGAAGGTCCTGTCACTGGAAACCTATAATGCAGGAGGGCCATTCACTGGGGAACCAACAAAACAGTGTCTGTCAATGGTGCAACCATCACAGTGGAGAGCCAGCCACTGGAAACCCACCACAAAGGAGTGGCAGTCATGGTGCACAAATAATAGAGAAGGACCAGTTACTAAGGCACACATCATAGAGGTAGGACAGTCATATCTCAGAAAGGAGAGTTAATCACTGGCACACCAGGCACAGAGAAGGGTTAGTCACTGTGAAATCCCTAACAGAAGGGGGCAAATCATTGAGGCACTTGTACAGAGGAGGAATATTCATTTAAAAAAAACCCACACAAAGGAATGCTACTATCTGAGGAAACCATTATGGTGGAAGATCAATCACTAAAGCATGAATCAAAGACAAAGTCAAGTAACTGGGAACCCAGAACGAAGGAGGGCCAGTCACTGAGGCACCCATTATAGAGGAGACTGGTGCATCAATCACAAGGAGGGCCTGTCACTGTTGTACCTATTGCAGAGGAGGACCAGTCACTGGGACACCCATCACAGAAGAGAACCAGTCACTGAGGCACATATTATGGAGGAGGCCTAGTCACTGGAGCAATTATCACAAAGAAGAGTCAGTCACTGGGAAACCCATCACTGAGGAGGACCAGTCACTGACTCTCCTTACAAAGATGCACTTGTCATTGGAGCACCAATTTTGGAGAAATGCTAGATAATGGAGCACGCATCACACAGGAGTTATTCGCACTGGGGCACTCATCACAGCAGGGAGGCATACTCTGGAGAACTCAAGAGAGCAGGGAAAATCACTGTCACACCTATCACAATGGAGGGCCAATCACAAAGGCACACATAAAAGAGGAGGGCTAGTCACAGAGACATCAATCACATAAGATGACTTGTCTCTGTGACACCCAATGCAAAGGTGGTCAAGTCGCTGGGCCACAAATAATGGAGAAGGGCCAGTCACTCGATTCCAATTATAGAGAAGTACCAGTCACTAGGATAAACATCACATAGATAGCCATGAGGACATGCATAATGAAGGAGGACTAGTCACAGGGGCACCCATTATTGAGGAGCTTTAGTAGCTGAAACACCCTTCACAGTGGAGGGCTAGTCACTGTGAAAACAATTTGGGTTGAACACCAGTTACTGGTGACTGGATCAACCACAGTGTAGATCCAGTCACTGGGGAACCCGTAATAGAAGAATACCAGTCACTGGAGCATCCATAATGGAGAAGGTCCAGTCAATGGGGCAACCAAAACAGAAGAGATCCAGTCACTGGAAAACTCATCACAGAGTAGAACCAGACACTGGCGTAGCTGTAACAGAGGAATGTTTATCAATAAGTCATCCATTATAGATGAAGTTCAGTCACTGGGGCAATTATCACAGAGGAGAGCCTGTCACTCAGGCTCCCATCAGACAGGAGGGTCAGACATTGGGACACTCATCAGAAAGGATGAGATAAGGAGGCACATATTAAACAGAAAGATCAGACACTGAGTAATCCATCTCAGAAGAATTTTACTCACTGGAGCACCCATTAAAGAGGAGTGTCATTCACTTGGACTACCATCACAGAGGATAACCGGTCACTGGGGTACCCATCACAGAGTAGGTTTAACAAATGAAGCACCCATCCCAGATGAGATCCAGACACTGGGATACACGTTTGAAAGAGGATCAATCACTGAGCACTGACCGAAGAAAAGGGTCAGTCACATGGGCACCCATCACACAGGAGGTCTGTTAACTGGGGCAGACATCACTGAAGAAGTGTAGTCACTGCAGCATCCATCACAAACGAAGCTCATTCATTGGGGCACATGTAACAGAGGTCAGGTAGTCAGTGAGGCATGCATCCATCAAAGAGAAAGATCAGAACCTAGGATCCCCATCATATAGGAAGACTACACACTGAGGAACACATCAGAGAGGAGAGCCTGTAACTGGAGCACCCATTATGAAGGAGAGTGAATCAGAGTGGAAACCATCACTATGTCACCCATCACAGTGGAGGACAATTCACTGGGCCACCAAACTTAGAAGAAGACCAGTCAATGGGACACACTCTATAGAGGTAGGGTAGTCACTGGGACACTCATTATAGAGTAGGCTCAGAAACTGGAATTCCCATTGCAGAGGAGGGCCAGTCACTAGGGAACCCATAATGGAGAAGTTCTAGTCATTAGGGAAATCATCACAGAAGAAGACTAATCCCTGGTGCACCATCACAGAAAAGAACCAGAAATTGTGACACTCATCACAAAGGAGTGTCAGTCATTGGAACCTCTGTCACAAAAAAGTGTTTGTCTCTGGAACACCCAATATGAAGGAGACCAAGTTACTAGAACATTGGTCACAGAGGTAGGCATATTTATTAGAGTTTCAGCCACTGGGGAACAAATGACTGACAATGAACACTCACAGGGGAACCCATAATGGGGCAGGTCTAGTCACTGCGTCACCCGTTAAGTAGGCGACCCTATCACTGAGGCCGCAATCACAAAGGACAGCTACACAGGGGTTCCCATCACCAACAAGGATCAATCACTAGGACATTTTTTTACAGAGGAGGGCCAGTCACTGGGGCATCCATCTCAGAAGGCCAGTCAAAAGTGCAATCATCATAGAGGAAGCCCAGACACGGAGGTATCTATCACAGAGGAAAATCAGTCACTGGGGCACCTATTACAGAGGAGAGATAATCACAGGGGCACAGAAGACAAAGAAAACCTGGTCTGATGGACAATTATGGAGGAGACCCAATTATTATAACACCTGTCACAGACGAAGGATATTCACTAGGACATAAATTTGGAAGAGGACCAGTAACTGAGGGGGCCCTGTGAAAAAATTACCTATTATGAGCCCCAGTCACTGGGGACAGCAATCTCAGAGAAAAACTAAATAATGGGGCACCCATCTTCAACAAGGATCCATCACTAAGGCATTTTTCCGAGAGGAGGGCCAGTCACTGGGACACCCATAATAAAGGAATATCAGTTACTGGGTCAGGCATTATGGAGGGGGCCCAGAAACTTAGACACCCATCACAGAAGATGGATATTCACTGGGACACTCATTTCAAAGGTGACCCAATTACAAAGACACCCATCACAGAAGAGGGCAAGTCACTATGACACCCATTATAAAGGATGGGGAATCATTGGGGCACAAATCATAGAGTTGTCTGAGTCACCATGACACTAATTATGAAGGAGGCAGAGTCACTGTGATACATATCACAGAGATATACTCACTGGAGCACTCTTCATATATGAAGGCCGGTCCCTGAGGCACCAGTTTTGGAGATGGCCCAGTAAGTGAGGTGCCCATAACAGAAGAGGGCTATTTATTGTAAAAACCATCATAGAAGAGGACCAGTAGCTGAGTATCAATCACAGAGGAGGCAAAGTCACTGGAGCACCCATAATGGAGGAGGATCTGTCACTGGATTATTAATATGGAGGAGGCCCATTCACTGGGGCACCCATCACAGTGGAGGGAGATTCACTGGACCACCCATTTTGAAGGAGGGCTAGTTACTGGTCACCCATTACAGAAGTGGAATAGTTATTGGGGGATCAATGATGGAGGAGAGGTAGTCACTGAGACAACCATCACAGATGAGGGTCAGTCACTGGGATTCCCCTCACACAGGAGGACCAATCACTAGGCCATCCATCATACATGGGGCAGTCACTGATGCACACTCCACAGAGCAGGACCAAGCAATGTGGCACCCATCATTGAGGAGTTTCATTCACAGAGACTTGCATCACAGAGGAGGACTAGTCATTGGGGCACTCATCACAGAAGAGGGCTTCTCACTGTGGCATCCATCACAGAGGAAGATCAGTATCTAGGACACCAGTGATAAAACAGGGCTAGTCACTGGTACACCCACAACAGAGGAATGACAGTCATGGGAGCACCTATCAGACACAAGGACACCCATTACAAGAGAAGGAACATCACTCGGGCACCCATTGATGAGAAGACTCAGTAAGTGAAACACCAGTGACAGAGGAGGGCTAGTCATTGAAGCAACCATTATGGTGGCACACCAGTTCCTGAAACTTCAATCACAGAGGAGAGATAGTTACTGGGACACCCATCATATATGAAGGACATTGACTGGGGTACAAATTTCAGAGAACTTGCAGTCACCGTTGAATACACTATGGAAGAGGAAGAGCTACTGAAATAACCCTCACTAAGCAGAGGCAGTCACTAGCACACCCAATACGGAGAAGGACCAGTAAGTGGGATACACATCACAGAGGAGGGATAGTCACTGGAGCAACAATCAATGAGGAGGTCTAGTCACTGTGGCACCCATAATGGAGGTGGTCCAGTCACTGGAGCAACAAATATGGGGAGACCGAGTTACTAAGACATCCATCACAGAGAAGATGAATCACAAGGGCAACTATAATGGAGGAGATTCAGTCACTGGGTCACTGATCATTGAGAAAGCCCTGTCACTGGGACACCCAAATGGCAGAATGATAGTCACCGAGGGACCCATCATATTGGAGACCCAGTCACTGTGGCAGCAATAAAAGAGGGAGGCAAGACACTGGGTCACCCATTACAGAGGAGGATAAGTCACTGGAATATTATTCACAAAAGAGGTTCATTCACTGGGCCACTCATTACAAAGGAGGGCCAGTTACAGGGGTATCTATTATAGAGAATACTCAGTTACTGAGACATTTATCACAGAGGAAAGAGTGTCACTGGACTGCCCACTACAGAGGAGAGCCAGTCACTGGGGCATCCATTACACAGAATTTGAAGTCAATGCAACACTTATCACACTGGAGGGCTACTCACTGTGGCTCCAATAACAGAGGACAACCAGAAACTGGGGTACCGATTATGAAGAAGACCAGTCATTGGTACAACCTTCAAACAGAGGGTCTAGTCACGACAGCAATCACTGTGATGGAGGGTCAGTCACTGGGGCATCAATAAAACAAGAGGCCCAGTCACTGGGGCATTCATAATGGAGTTGGGATTGTTACTGGAGCACACATTATGAAGGAGGCCCAGTCACTGGGGCACCAATCACAATGGAGGGCCTGTCACAGGTACACTCATCACAGAGGAGAATCAATCCCTGGGACATCTCAGAAGAGAGAGACACAATTTTGAGGAGGCCCCCTCATTGGGGCAGCTGACACTGAGGAGAGTCAGTCACTTTGGAACCCTCACAGAGGAGTGCTAATCATTTTGCCACCCATAAGAGAGGAATGACAGTCCTCCAATTGGAGAAGGCTCTAACTAGGGCATCCATTATGAATGAAGGTTAGTCGTTTGGGCACCCATTAGAGAGGAGGTTCTGTCATTGTGTCACCTATCACAGAAAAGTACCAGTCACAGAGGCACCCAATACAGAGGAGAGTCAGTCACAGAGGCACTCATCACAAGGAAGGCCAGTTACTGAAACACACACTATAGAGGAGGCCAAGTCACAGGGGTACCTATCATAAAGGAGGGCTACTCACTGGGGCATCCAAATTGGAGAAGGGCCAAGCACTGGGGCTCCAATCATGAGGAAAGTCCAATCAATGGAGCACCTATTATGAA
>NW_007249008.1:0-1197 GCF_000164805.1 Carlito syrichta
CCCCATTCCCCTGTATTCCATTCTATTCCACTTCAATCCATTCGTTTCCATTCCAATTCTCTCCGTTCCTTCCACTGCATTCCATTCCATTACTCTCCATTCCTCTCCATTCCATTCCTCTCCCTTCCATTAAACCCATTCCTCTATATTCCATTCCATTACAATCCATTCCATTCCATTCTTCTCCATTCCATTCCATTCTATTCTAATCCAGTTCAGTTCTCTCCAGTCCATTGAATTCCATTCCTCTCTATTCCATTCCTCTCCATTTCATTCCATTCCAATCCTCTCCATTCCATTACATTCCTCTCTGTTCCTTTCCATTCCATTTCATTCCTTTCTATTCCTGTCCATTCAATTCCATTCCATTACTCTCCTTTTCATTCCTCTGCATTACAAACCATTCCTTTCCTCTCCATTTCATTCAATTCCTCTCCATTGTATTTCCTACCTTTGCATTTCATTCCTTTCCATAACTCTCCAGTACTTTCTGTTCTTCTCCATGCCATTTCATTCCAGTGAATTCTCACATTTCCATTCCACTCCATTCCATTCCACTCAATTCCATTCCATTCCTCTCAATTCCATTGCATTCTACTCCATTCCATGCCATTCCTTTCTTCTCCATTCCACTCCATACCATTCCATTACAGTCCTCTCTATTTCTTTCCAATCCTCTCCATTCCTTCCATTCCATTCAATTCCATTCCATTCCTTTCCTCTACATTGAATTCCTCTCTATTCCATTCTATCCCATTCCATTCTCTTCTATTCCATTTCTCCCCTTTTCATTCCTCTTCATTCCATTCCATGTCATTCCATTTATCTCAATTCCATTCCATTCCATTCCTCTTCATTCCATTCCTCTGCATTCCATTCCATTCTATTCCTCTCCATTACATTACATTCCTCACCATACAATTCCGTTACTCTCCATTCCATTCCATTATTCCCCAATCCATTCCATTCCATTTAATTCCTCTCCTTTCCATTCTTCTCCATTCCGTTCCATTCCTCTCCATTCCAATCCTTTCCAATCTAGTGTACTCAACTCAATTCCATTCCATTCCATTCCATTCCATTCCATTCCATTCCATTCCATTCCATTCCTTTCCTTTCCTTTCCTTTCAATTCCATTACATTCCTCTCCATTCCATTCCTCTCCATTCCTTTCCATTCCATACCATTCCATTCCAT
>NW_007249008.1:1776-3487 GCF_000164805.1 Carlito syrichta
TTCCTCTCCATTCTATTACTTTCCATTTTATTTCATTCCTTTCCTATTCATTCCATACCATCCATTCCATTCAGTTCCTTTCCAGTCCACTCCATTCCATTACACTCTATTCCATTTCTCTCCATTCCATTCCTCTCCATTTCATTCCATTCCGTTCCACTCCAGTCCACTCTATTCCATTCCACTCCATTCCATTCCTTTTCTCTCCACTCCCTTCCATTACACTCTTTTCCATTTCTCTCCATTCCATTCCATTCCATTCCATTCCTTTCACCTCCATTCAATTCCACTCCACTCCACTACATTCCATTCAACTTCACTGCATTACGTTCCATTCCTCTCCATTCCATTCCACTTCATTCTATTTAATTACTCTCCATTACATACCATTCCTATCCATTCCATTCCAATCCGCTTATGTCCATGCCATTCCATTCATCTCCTTACCATTCATCCCAAGTATGTACCATTCCATTCCACCCCATTCCAATCTATTCCATTCCATTCCTTTCCATTCCATTCCTCCCTATTGTATTCTCGTCTATTCCATTCAATTCCATTCCTCTCCACTCATTTCACTCCAATACATTCCATTCTATTCAATTCCTCTTTATTCCATTCCTCTCCATTCAACTCCATCCCATTCAATTCCATTCAATTCCAATCCTCTCCATTCCATTCCATTTGTCTTCATTCCATTTCATTCCATTCCATTCCATTTCATTCTAATCCTCTCCAATCCATTCTTCTCCATTTCATTGTATGCCATTGCTCTCCATTGCATTCCTTTCCTTTTCATTCCATTCCACTCCAGGTCATTCCATTCCATCTCATTCCCTTTCATTCCATGCATCTACATTCCATTCCATTCCATTCCTTTCCATTCCTCCCTACTCCTCTCCATTCCATTCCATTCCTGTCCATTCCTCTCCATTCCATTCCTCTCCATTCCACTCCATTGCATTCCTTCCTCTACAGTCCAGAACTATCCCCTCCATGCCATTCCATTCCTCTCCGTTCCTTTCCATTCCTCGCCATTTCATTCCCTTCAATTCCATCCATTCCATTCCATTTCTCTCCATTCTTTTCTATTCCATTCCATTCCTCTCCCTTCCATTCCTCTCCATTCCATTCCTTTCCACTCCCTTCCATTCCATTTATTTCCATTCTTTTCTTTCAATTCCATTCCATTCCATTCCATCCCATTCCTTTCCTTTCCTTTCCATTCCTCTCCATTCCATTCTATTCCTCTCAATTCCATTCCATTCGTTTCCATTCCACTCAATTACATTCCATTCCTCTCCATTCCATTCCATTCCAATCCATTCCATTCCATTCCTCTCCTTTACATTATATTCTTCTTTATTTCATTCCATTCCTCTCCATTTCATTTCATTCTTCTCCTTTCCTCTCTATTTCATTCCTCTCCATTCCTCTATAAACATTCTGTTCCATTCCAATAGATTCTATGCCTTTCCTCTCCATTCCATTCAACTCCAATCCATTCAATTCCTTTCACTTCCATTACATTCCTTTCCTTTCCAATCCATTCCATTCCACTCCATTCCATTCCATTGAATCCTAATCCTTTCCTCTCTATCCCATTGCATTACATTCCTCTCGATTCCAGTCCTCTCCAAACAATTCCATGACAATGCTCCCCATTCCACTACATTCCTTTCCATTCCATTCCTCTCCTTTCCCTTCCATT
>NW_007249009.1:0-8555 GCF_000164805.1 Carlito syrichta
TCTCACATTTCCATTCCACTCCATTCCATTCCACTCCATTCCATTCCATTCCTCTCAATTTCATTCCATTCTACTCCATTCCATGCCATTCCTTTCTTCTCCATTCCACTCCATACCATTCCATTCCATTACAATCCTCTCTATTTCTTTCCATTCCTCTCCATTCCTTCCATTCCATTCAATTTCATTCCATTCCTTTCCTCTACATTGAATTCCTCTCTATTCCATTCATCTCCCATTCATCTCTATTCCATTCTATCCCATTCCATTCCCTTCCATTCCATTTCTCCCCTTTCCATTCCTCTTCATCCATTCCATTTCATTCCATTTATCTCAATTCCATTTCATTCCATTCCTCTTCATTCCACTCCTCTGCATTCCATTCCATTCGATTCCTCTCCATTCCATTCCATTCCTCACCATACAATTCCATTACTCTCCATTCCATTCCATTATTCCTCAATCCATTCCATTCCATTTAATTCCTCTCCTTTCCATTCTTCTCCATTCCGTTCCATTCCTCTCCATTCCAATCCTTTCCAATCTAGTGTACTCAACTCAATTCCATTCCATTCCATTCCATTCCATTCCATTCCATTCCATTCCTTTCCTTTCCTTTCAATTCCATTACATTCCTCTCCATTCCATTCCTCTCCATTCCTTTCCATTCCATACCATTCCATTCCATCCCATTCCATTCCTCTCCATTCCATTACTCTCCAATCCATTCCTCTACATTCCATTCCATTCCCTTCTCTTCATTCCATTCCTTTCCATTCCATTCCATTCCATTTCACTCCTCTCCATTTCATTTCAAGCCATTCCACTCCTTTCCTCACCATACCATTCCTGTCCATTCCGTTCCATTACTCTCTATTCCATTCCATTCCATTTCATTCCATTCCATTCCATTCCATTGCATTTTTCTCCATTTTTCTCCATTCTATTCCAATCCATTCGATTCCATTCCACTCCATACCATTCCATTCCTTCCCATTCCATTTAATTCCATTCCATTCCTCTCCATTCCTTCCCATGCCTCTTCCTTCCATTCCATTGCATTCCATTCCATACCTCTCTACTCCATTCCATTCCTCTCCATTCTATTACTTTCCATTTTATTTCATTCCTTTCCTATTCATTCCATACCATCCATTCCATTCAGTTCCTTTCCAGTCCACTCCATTCCATTACACTCTATTCCATTTCTCTCCATTCCATTCCATTCCTCTCCATTTCATTCCATTCCGTTCCACTCCAGTCCACTCCATTCCATTCCACTCCATTCCATTCCTTTTCTCTCCACTCCCTTCCATTACACTCTTTTCCATTTCTCTCCATTCCATTCCATTCCATTCCTTTCCCCTCCATTCAATTCCACTCCACTCCACTACATTCCATTCAACTTCACTGCATTACGTTCCATTCCTCTCCATTCCATTCCACTTCATTCTATTTAATTACTCTCCATTACATACCATTCCTATCCATTCCATTCCAATACGCTTATGTCCATGCCATTCCATTCATCTCCTTACCACTCATCCCAAGTATGTACCATTCCATTCCACCCTATTCCAATCTATTCCATTCCATTACTTTCCATTCCATTCCTCCCTATTGCCTTCCCGTCTATTCCATTCAATTACATTCCTCTCCATTCATTTCACTCCAATACATTCCATTCCATTCAATTCCTCTTTATTCCATTCCTCTCCATTCAACTCCATCCCATTCAATTCCATTCGTTTCCAGTCCTCTCCATTCCATTCCATTTGTCCTCATTCCATTCCATTCTATTTCATTCTAATCCTCTCCAATCCATTTTTCTCCATTTCATTGTATGCCATTGCTCTCCATTGCATTCCTTTCCTTTTCATTCCATTCCACTCCAGGTCATTCCATTCCATCCCATTCCCTTCCATTCCAAGCATCTAATTTCCATTCCATTCCATTCCTTTCCATTCCTCCCTACTCCTCTCCATTCCATTCCATTCCTGTCCATTCCTTTCCATTCCATTCCATTGCTTTCCTGTCCATTCCTCTCCATTCCATTCCTCTTCATTCCACTCCATTGAATTCCTTCCTCTACAGTCCAGAATAATCCCCTCCATGCCATTCCATTCCTCTCCGTTCCTTTCCATTCCTCGCCATTTCATTCCCTTCAATTCCATCCATTCCATTCCATTCCTCTCCCTTCCATTCCTCTCCATTCCATTCCTTTCCAATCCCCTCCATTCCATTCATTTCCATTTCTTTCCATTCTTTTATTTCAATTCCATTCCATTCCATTCCATCCCATTCCTTTCCTTTCCTTTCCATTCCTCTCCATTCCATTCTATTCCTCTCAATTCCATTCTATTCGTTTCCATTCCACTCAATTACATTCCATTCCTCTCCATTCCATTCCAATCCATTCCATTCCATTCCTCTCCTTTACATTATATTCTTCTTTATATCATTCCATTCCTCTCCATTCCATTTCATTCTTCTCCTTTCCTCTCTATTTCATTCCTCTCCATTCCTCTATATACATTCTGTTCCATTCCAATAGATTCTATGCCTTTCCTCTCCATTCCATTCAATTCCTTTCACTTCCATTACATTCCTTTCCTTTCCAATCCATTCCATTCCACTCCATTCCATTCCATTGAATTCTAATCCTTTCCTCTCCATCCCGTTGCATTACATTCCTCTCGATTCCAGTCCTCTCCAAACAATTCCATTACAATGCTCCCCATTCCACTACATTCCTTTCCATTCCATTCCTCTCCTTTCCCTTCCATTCCTTTTAATTTCATTCCATTCCATTCAATAACATTCCATTCCTCTTTATTACCTACAGTTCCATTCCATTCCATTCCTTTCTATTCCATTCCATTCCATTCCTCTCCATTCCTTTCCTGTCCATTCCATTCCTCTCCATTTCATTTGTTTCCTTTCCATTCCATTCCATTCCTTTCCATTCAATTCCATTTCAATCCTCTCCATTCCATTCCTCCCCATTCCTTCCCATTCCATTCCATTCCATTCCATTGCATTTCATTCCATTCCTCTCCATTTCATTCCCTTCTCTCCATTCCATTCCACTCCTGTTCATTTCATTTCATTCCATTCCACTCCATTCCTACCCATACCATTCCTGTCCCTTCCATTCCATTCCTCTCCATTCCATTCCATTCTTCGCCATTCCATTCCACTCCATTCCATCCATTCCTTTCCATTACATCTGCCTCCATTCCATTTCTCTCCATTCCTTTCATTTCCATTCCATTGCATTTTAATCCTCTCCCTTCCATTCCTTTCCATTGCCCGCCATTCCATTCATTTCCATTCCATTCCATACTTTCCGTTCAGTAACATTCCATTCCATTTCATTCCATTCCATTCCTTTCCTTTCCGTTCCATTCCTCTGCATTCCATTCCATTCCATTCCAATCCATTTCATTCCATTCCACTCCATTCCATTCCATTCCTCTTTATTCCTTTCCATTTCTTTTCATTGCATTTCATTCCACTACCTTCCTCTTTATTTCATTCCTCTCCATTCCTCTATATACATTCCATTCCATTCCAATAGATTCTTTGCCTTTCCTCTCCATTCCTTTCAATTCCAATCCATTCAATTCCTTTCACTTCCATTACACACCTTTCCTTTCCAATCCATTTCATTCCTTTCCCTTCCATTGAATTTTAATCCATTCCTCTCCATTCCATTGCATTACATTCCTCTCTCGATTCCAGTCCTCTCCAAACCATTCCATTGCAATCCTCGCCTTTCCACTACATTCCATTCCATTCCATTTCATTTAATTTAATTTCATACCATTTCATTCAATAATATTCCATTCCTCTTTTTTCATACCTTTCCTTTCCATTCCATCCCTTTCCTTCATTCCATTCCTTTCCTCTCCATTCCATTCGTATCCTTTCCATTTGTTTCCATTTCGTCCCTTTCCTTTCCATTCAATTCTATTCCATTTCATTCCTTTCCATTCAATTCCATTACATTCCTCTCCATTCCATTCCTCTCCATTCCTTTCTAATCCATTCCATTCTATTCCATTCCATTACATTCCTCTCCATTCCATTCCACTCCATTCCATTCCTCTCCATTCAATTCCATTCCCTTCTCTCCTTTCCATTCCATTCCACTCCTCTCCTTTTCATTCCATTCCATTCCACTCCATTCCTCTCCATACCAATCCTCTCCATTCCATTCCATTACTCTCTATTCCATTTCATTCCATTCCATTCCATTCCTCTCCATTCCATTCCACTCCTTTCCATTTCTTTCCACTCCATTCCATTCCTTTCCTTCCCATTCCTTTTATTTCCATTACTCTCCAATCCATTCCATTTCTCTCCAGTCCTTTCCATTCCATTCCATACCATTCCTCTCCATTCCATTCTATTCCATTTCTGTGACTTCCATTCCATTCCTCTCTTCTCCATTCCATTCCTCTTCATTCCATTCCATTCTTCTCCGTTCCTTTCCATTCCTCTTAATTCCATTCCATTGCATTCCATTGCATTCCATTCCATACCTCTCTAATCCATTCTATTCCTCTCCATTCTTTTCCTTTCCATTTTATTTCATTCCTTACCTCTTCATTCTATCAAACTCCATTCCATTCTATTCCATTCCAGTCCACTCCATTACATTCCTCTCCACTCCATTACATTCTATTCCTCTCCATTCCATTCCATTCCATTCCACTCCAATACACTCCATTCCATTCCATTCCATTCCACTCCATTCCATTCAATTACACTCAATTACATTCCATTCACCTTTATTCCATTCCATTCCTCTCCATTCCATTCCACTACACTACACTCCATTCTATTCCGCTCCATTCCATTCCATTCCATTCCTCTCCACTCCCCTCCTTTCCATTTCCCTCCATTCCGTTCCATTCCATTCCATTCCGTTCCATTTCTCTACATTCCGTGCCTTCCATTCCATTCCTCTCCATTCCTTTCTACTCCATTCTACTGTATTCCATTCAATTCCATTCCAATTCATTCTTTTCCATTCAAATCCTCTCCATTCCTTCCACGCCATTCCATTCAATTTCATTCCTCTCCATCCCTCTCTATTCCATTCCAATTCATTCCATTCCATTCCTCTCCATTCCTTTCCATTCCTCTTCATTCCATTCCATTGCATTCCATTTCATAGCTCTCTACTCCATTCCATTCCTCTCTTTTCTGTTCCTTTCCATTTTATTTCATTCCTTTCCTCTCCAATCCATTTCACTCCATTCCATTCAATTCCTTTCCACTCCACTCCATTCCATTACACTCTATTCCATTTTTTTCCATTCCATTCCATTCCAATCCATTCTGCTCTCTTCCATTCCACTCCACTCCATTCCATTTCATTCCTCTCCATTTCATTCCATTCCATTCCTTTCCACTCCAATCCACTCTATTTCATTCCACTCCTTTCCATTCCATTCCACTCTATTCCATTACACTCCATTATATTCCATTCACTTTTATACCATTCCATTTCTCTCCGCTCCATTCCATTCCATTCCCTCCATTCCATTCCACTCCATTCCATCCCATTCCATTCCATTCCTCTCTATTCCATTCCATTCCTCTACATTCCGTCCATTCCATTCCATTCCTCTCCACCCCTGTTGATTCCATTCTACTCCATTCCACTGTATTCCATTCAATTCTATGCCAATCCATTCGTTTCATTGCCAATCCACTCCGTTCCTTCTACTCTCTTCAACTCCATTCCATTCCATTCAATTCTATTATTCTCCATTACTCTAACTTCCATTAAATTCCATTCCTCTATATTCCTTTCCATTCCATTATAATCCATTCTATTCCATTCTTCTCCATTCCATTCCATTCCATTCCATTCTATTCTAATCCAGTCTTCTCCATTTCTTTGAATTCCATTTCTCTCTATTCCATTCCTCTCCATTTCATTTCATTACATTCCTCTCCATTCATTTCGTTCCAATCCATTCCATTCCATTTCACTCCTCTCCTTTCCATTCCTTTCCTCGCTATTCCACTCCATCCCTTACATTCCATTCCATTACTCTCCATTCCATTCCACCTCATTCATTCCTTTCAATTCTACTCCATTCCATTCCCTTCCTATGCATTCCATTCCATTTCTTTCCTCTCGATTCCATTCCATTCCTTTTCATTCCAATCCTTTCCAAACCATTCCTTTCCATCTCAATCCTGTTCATTGCAGTCCTCTCTACACGAAATTCCATTTCATTCCATTCCATCCATTCCATTCCACGCCACTCCACTCCATTAAATTCAACTTCACACCATTACGTTCCATTCGTCTCCATTCCATTTCACTTCATTCCATTTAATTTGTCTCCATTTCATTCCGTTCCTATCCATTCCATACCATTCTGCTTATATCCATGCCATTCCATTCATCTCCTTACCATTCATCCCAATTATATACCATTACATTCCACCTCATTCCAATCCATTCCCTTACATTCCTTTCCATTCCATTCCTTCCTATTCCATTCTCCTCTATTTCATTCAATTCCCTTCCACTCCAATCATTTCACCCCAATACATTCAATTCCTCTTTATTCCATTCCTCTCCATTCAACTCAATCCCATTCAATTCCATTCAATCCCAATCCTCTCCATTCCATTCAACTTGTCTTCATTCCCTTCCATTTCATTCCATTCCATTTCATTCAAATCCTCTCCAATCCATTCTTCTCCATTTCTTTCCATGCCATTCCTCTCCATTGCATTCCTTTCTTTTCCATTCCATTCCACTCCAATTCATTCCATTCCATTCCATTCCATTCCATTCCATGTATCTACATTCCATTCCATTCCATTCCTTCCCATTTCATCCCACTTCTCTCCATTCCATTCCATTCCTCTCCATTCCTTTCCATTCCATTCCATTCCATTCCTGTCCATTCCTTCCTATTCCTCTCCATTCCATTCCATTCATCTCGATTCCATTCCGTTGCATTCCAATTCTCTCCATTCCTTTCCGTCCATTGCATTCCACTTGTCTCCTTTCCATTCGATAGCATTTCATTCCATTTCCTCCTCTCCATTCCATTATATTCCTCTCTATTCCATTCCGTTTCTTTACCTTCCATTCCTCTACATTCCATTCCTCTCCATTCCACTCCATTGCATTCCTTTCCTCTACAGTCCATAACAATCCCCTCCATTCCATTCCTCTTCATTCCAATCTATTCTTCACCATTCCATTCCACTCCATTCCATCCATTCCATTCCATTACATCTGCTTCCATTCCATTTCTCTCCATGCCTTTCTATTCCATTCTATTCCATTTCATTCCACTCCTCTCCCTTCCATTCCTCTCCTTTCCATTCCTTTCCATTCCCCTCCATTCCCTTCATTTCCATTCCATTCCATTCCTTTCCGTTCCATTCCTCTCCATTCCATTCCATTCCTCTCCATTCCATTCCATTCCATTCCACTCATTTATATTCTTTCTCTCCATTCCATTCCAATCCATTCCATTCCATTCCACTCCATTGCATTCCATTCCTCTTTATTCCTTTCCATTCCTCTCCATTGCATTTCATTCCAATCCATTCCTCTCTATTTCATACCTCTCATTCCTCTATATACATTCCATTCCATTCCAATAGATTCAATGCCTTTCCTCTCCATTCCATTCAATTCTAATCCATTCAATTCCTTTCACTTCCATTACATTCCTTTTCTTTCCTATCCATTCCATTCCTTTCCATTGAATTTTAATTCATTCCTCTCCATTGCATTACATTTCTCTCGATTCCAGTCCTCTCCAAACCATTCCATTGCATTCTTCCCTATTCCACTACATTCCTTTCCATTCCATTCCATTCCTCTCCTTTCCCTTCCATTCCATTTTATTTCATTTCATTCCATTCCATTCCATAACATCCCATTCCTCTCTATTACATACTTGTCCATTCCATTCCATTCCATTCCTTTCCATTCTATAACATACCTTTCCATTCCATTTCATTCTTTTCCAATCCTTTTTATTCCATTTCATTTCATTCCATTCCATTCCTAACCACTCCATTCCTCTCCATTTCATTCCTTTCCTTTCCATTCAATTCCATTCATTCCATCCTTTCCATTCAATTCGACTCCATTCCTCTCCATTCCATTCCACTTTATTCCTTTCCATTCCATTCCATTCCTTTCCACTACATTACATGCCTCTCCATTCCATTCCTCTACATTCCATTCCTCTACATTACATTACATTCCCTTCTATCAATTCCATTCCATTCCATTCCGCTCCTCTCCATTTCATTCCATTCCATTCCACTCCATTCATCCCCATACCATTCCACTCCATTCCATTCCATTACCCTCTATTACATTCCATTCCATTCCATTCCTCTCCATTCCATTCCACTACATTCCATTCCATTCCACTGAATTCCATTTCTTTCCTTCCCATTCCATTTAACTCCATTACTCTCCATTCCATTCCATTTCTGTCCAGTACTTTCCATCTTTTTCCATTTCATATCATTCCTCTCCATTCCATTCC
>NW_007249010.1:0-2044 GCF_000164805.1 Carlito syrichta
GCACTCCCCCTGGGGAGGGCTCAGTTGGTGACTCTGGCTGTACTCTCTCCAGTCCTGCATCATAAAAGAGAGTGGGCCTCAGGGTGGAGCACAATAAGGGTGCAGAGGATGGGCGCTGGGGCTCACGCCTCTCATCCTAGTGTTCTGGGAGGCCAAGTTGAGAAGACGGCCCAGCCTCCAGGTTCAAGACAAGCCCAGGCCCCTTGGAGAGAATCATCTCTACAAGAAGCCCCAAATAATGAGCTGAGCATGGTGGTGCACACCTGTCATTCCAGCCACTTGGGAGGCCGCAGTGGGAGGATAGCCAGATCCCTGTCAGTGGAGCCTATGGTGGCCGAGAGCAGGCCCCTGTGCTCTGGCCTGGAAGAATGAGCGGGACTCTGACTCAGAATAATAATACCAACAACCACCACCACCACAACCACACACCAGGATCAGGGTCTCAGCCTGGCATTTTGGCACTTCGGAGATCCTGGAGAGTGGATGGCCTGAGTCTGCTGGTTCCACACCATCCCAGGATAGGTGACGAGACCTAATCTCGGCCTTCAAAAATAAATCCAAATATTAGCCAGGCTTGGTGGCACAGGCCTGTGGTACCAGCCACTTGAGGGGACGAGGCAGTAGTATTGCCTGAGCTCAGGAGTTGGAGTTTGGGGTGTCCATGAGCATGCCCCTGTGCTCCTGCCTGGGCAACATGGATTCTGACTCTAAATAATAATCACCACCACCACCACCCCTGACACCCAGCGTGAGGAGTCACCCTCAGAGATGGGGGAGGAAAAGGCACTTTCTGGCCTGAAGTTCATGGGAGGTTTCAAATTTGGACACCAGATAAGTCCGTCCTGCCCATTCAGCCATGTACCCCAGAAGGCCTGTCTCCACCCTCCACACTCGTACCCCACAGCAAGATGTGTGTGAGCTCATGGAACAGAAGGGCCTGAGCTAGGGCAGCTGTCATGCACACACTGATCAAGACGGTCAGGCAATGCCACGGCCAGCCCAACTTCCGGTCGCCCTGTCTCCCAGCTTCGGGTGGGGGGAGGGCCCTTCCTCTCTCATTCACTCCATTGTCCCCACCCCAAGTGGACCTTTCCCTGGGAAGACGTGGATGCACATTGTGGAGGCATCTTTTTTGTTGCTAGAGTCTCCGTCAGCTGGGTTGGGCACAGAGGCATGATCCTGGTTCCCAGGGCCTCAACCTGTGGGGTTAAGGTGCTCCTCCTGCCTCAGGCACTGAGCTGCCAGGACTCTGGGTCTACCACACATGACTCGATTTTGGGTACCTCTCACTGAGACAGGGTCTGACCAGGTTGTCCAGGCTGGTCTCTGACTCTTGGGCTCAGGCAGCCTCCCACCTCAGCTTACTGGGGTGCAGGGATGACGGCCATGAGCCAAAGTGCTTGACCTCAAGTCGCACGAACTGTCAGTGGGAATGAAACAGAGGATCACTGTTGGGAGCCGGCCACAGAGGCCCACTGAGAGTTAGGGATCAGGAAGGGCTGTAGACCCCAAGACCGCTAGGACGTGTTCGGGTGTTGTTGACCCATTCCCTCCCTCCTTTTCCATTTAGGACAAACTACCAAGGAAAGCTCCAGCTGGCTCTAACAGAAAACTCTGAGACCGGAACAAACACAGCTAACCTAGGAGTTTATTGTTCCCATTCCCCACGGCTTATGGTCTTTTGCTTTATCACAATTTAAGTTTGGCTTTGAGTCACATTGAGGAACCTTAGTACAGGTCACAGGTTCTCTTGATGCGACCTTTAGAAATTTATAGATATAGGTTTTAGAAAATAGTTTATATAGATTAAGAAAATTTAAGTATCCTTTTTATTATAGAAGTATAGTTAGTTCAGTTTGATTTAAGGGGGCTAGTGAAGTTTGAATTAGGCCAGCTGGTACTAAGAGAGTGTAACCATAGCAGCAATTGTTTTAATAAAAACTAGTTTGAATTAGTACATAATAGTGAATGTTAATAACTCACTATGGTGGTTTTGGGTTTAGACATTGAGTAATGTTAATTCAAGATGATATAGTTGTAATAC
>NW_007249010.1:2064-5097 GCF_000164805.1 Carlito syrichta
CTAACCTTTTTATTATAGAAGTATAGTTAGTTCAGTTTGATTTAGGGGGCTAGTGAAGTTTGAATTAGGCCAGCTGGTACTAAGAGAGTGTAACCATAGCAGCAATTGTTTAATAAAAACTAGTTTGAATTAGTACATAATAGTGAATGTTAATAACTCACTATGGTGGTTTTGGGTTTAGACATTGAGTAATGTTAATTCAAGATGATATAGTTGTAATACAATTAAGGGCACATAAGAAACTGGTTTGGGGAACATTAAGTTAGCATAAGATACAAAAAGACAATTTGTGGTTGTTCTTCCTCATGTCCTTCCTTACATATAAAAGAACATTTGTTTGAGAGTGGGGGGTATCCTTTGTGCACCTGGACCTGTTCATGTGAAAGGCACATGCTACCTTTGTTTCCTGTGATGATGACTTTGCAGAGTTTGGGGATAAAATCCTGAGATTACACCCATTAAACGACTTCTGGTCACTTGAGCAGGAGTCCAGTCTCTTTCTTTCTCCCCTCTTCTCTTTCTTTTTATCTTTCCAAAATAATCGCCGACGCTGCCCCACCTTCCAAAGGACCCCCTAAATCTCTCTGCGGGGGCTTGCCCCCCATAGATCACCACATGACGGAGTCCACCACATCCCGGATAGCCGGGACCATGGGCACCACCACACATGACTCCAGTGTTTGCTTTCCGGTGAGTGACGAGGTCTTGCTACATGGTCCAGGCTGGTCTCGAACCCTTGGGTTCTCCCACTTCAGCCTCCAAAAGCCACAGCCTGATTTTCTGCTTATCTATCGTCTTTCAGGAACTCTAGTCCCAAGGCAGGGACCTCCTTCCCAAATGATCTCTCTCTGCTCACAATGATCCCAACTCCATACACAAATGGATGCCCTTCTTTTTTTCCTTTTTTTCTTTGAGTTGGAGTCTCACTCCATTGCCTAGGCTGGAGGAAGGGGACTCGCTCCCGGCCACTGGTGTCTCAACAGGCTGGGCTTTGGCGAGGCTTTCCCCAGCCTTCCAAGGAGTCGGAATGACAGGCATGTGCCACCATGCCCAGCTTATTTGGGATGGAGGGTTGGCCGGGGGTGATTTGGCCCATGGGCTTGTGCCAGCAGTTGACCTTGCACTCCGAAGGCACTGGAATGACGAGACTGAGTCCCCAAGCCCGGCCTTCATTCTTCATCAAAAAGAACCAGAAGACCTGGTGTGGCAGACCATGACTGGAATCCCAGCACTCTGGGGGACTGCAGCAGAAGGATAGTTGGATCCCAGAATCCCAAGGCCAGCCTGGGGCATGCAGGGAGACCCTGTCTCTGCCCCCACCCAAACAGGTGGTCTGGGGTCAAGGTTCCCGTCGTCCTAGCCATTCTAGTGACATACATGGGAGGATCACCAGAGTCCATGATTTTGAGATTGCAGTGAATGATGATCATGTCCCCGGGCCCCAGCCTGGGCCACAGGGTGAGACCCTGCTTCCAAAAACATCAGAATCGTACACAGATACTCAACATTGAGTGATGTGTTCAGAGGGCAACTGTCTTTAGAGCCAGGAAAAATGTGATTGGGGTGAAGAAATGTCCTGGGGTGAAGGATGTGACCCTGTCCTTTCAGGGCGGAAGGTCCTCATTGTCAAGTCAGAGTATTGGCCTGCCTGCAGCACATTTCTCCACTCAGAAAGGAGTGCCGACAGGAACTCAGTCAAGGAGCTTCGGAAACACCTATACCAAAGTGATGGTAGTCATTGTGGGGTGGTATGACTGGAAGGCACTGAGTCTGGGACACCCAAACATGTTGGAGGGGTGGGGGGAAAACTCGGGTGAGAATGACTGCAGGAGAATGAATTTCATTCTTTCTTTCTTTCTTTCTTTCCTTCCTTCCTTCCTTCCTTCCTTCCTTCTTTCTTTCTTTCTTTCTTTCTTTCTTTCTTTCTTTCTTTCTTTCTTTCTTTCTTTCTTTCTTTCCTTTCCTCACTAGGTTGATCAGGCTGCTCTCAAACCACCAAACTCAGGCCATCCTCTCATGGGTCCCTTAAACTGCTGCTATGACAGGTTTTCCACTTGGTCGCTATCCTGGGCTTCATGCCTGGTCTTGAACTCTGAACTGGAAGTGATCCTCCCGCCAAGGCCTGCCCTAACCCAAGGTTTTCTAGGATATGCTTGGTGTGGAGGTGAGTCATTGCTATGGTGTCCAGCCTGGACTAGAGTTCCCAGTTTCCTGACACCTTCAAGTCTTGGCCTCTCTGAGTGCTGAGGAGTCAGGCATGGGTCACGCAGCCATCCTCTACCCCCCCAAATGTTTGAGATTCACACTCTCCCTTTCCCTGCAGCAGCCGCTGGAAGGAGCATAGATACACCATGGGGAGTGAAGCAGGTGCCGTGGTGAGCACCCTGGCAGAGACGCTCTCGTACACTAGGGGCTATACAAGAAGCCAAAAAATGAGATGACCATGGTGGCGCACACATGTCTATCCAGCCACTTGTGATGCCAGGGCAGCAGGATTGCCAGAACCCAGCCAGTGGAGACTGTGGTGGCTGAGAGCAGGGCCCTGCTCTCTGGCCTGTGCAACAGAGTGTAACTCTGACTCAGAATAATAAAAACAACAACCAGTTCCACCACAACAACATGCTGGACTCAGGGGCTCAGCCTGGCATCATGACTTTTTGGTCGTCCAGGAGTGTGGACAGCCTGAGCCTGCAGGTTTGACACCAGCCCAGTACCCAGGAAGAGACCCCATCTCTGCCCTCAAAAATAAATCCAAAGATTAATCGGGTGTGGTGGCACAAGCCCGTGGTTCGTCACTTCGGAGGCTGATACAGGATTGCCTGAGGATGGCAGGTGGTGTCTATGGTGGCCATGAGCATGCTCCTGCACTCTGCCCTGGGTGACAGAGTGGGATTCTGACTCTAATAATAATAATGATCACCACCACCACCAACCATGCCACCCACACGAGGATTCACCGTCACGAATGGGAGAGTAAAAGGCACTTTCTGGCCTGAAGTTCGTGGGAAGTTACAAAGGTGGCCACTGGGCACG
>NW_007249011.1:0-8042 GCF_000164805.1 Carlito syrichta
CAGAAAAGGAAGGAAAAACCCTCATGGAAATCGGAACTGGCATACAATTCCTGAACAAAACCCAAAACCCACAGCTCATAAGAGAGAAAATAGATAAGTGGGACCTTATTAAACTGACAAACTTCTGCAAAGTCAAAGAAACCATCAAGAGAGCAGGGAGACAGCCTACAGACTGGGAAAAAGTATTTGCCAACTCCAGGTCCGACAAAGGCTTAACATCCTGGATCTACAAGGAACTCAAACGTGCTGAAAAGAAAAAAACAAACAACCCCATTATAAAATGGGCAAAAGATATGAACAGACACTTCATAAAAGAAGACATCTGAGCAGCCAACAAACACTTGAAGAAATGCTCAACCTCACTAATCATCAGGGAGATGCAAATCAAAACCACACTGAGATACCACCTAACTCCAGTCAGAATGGCAATTATCAACAACTCAAAAAATAACAGCTGCTGGAGAGGGTGTGGTGAAAAGGGAACACTTCTACACTGTTGGTGGGAGTGTAAACTAGTGCAACCTCTGTGGAAAGCAGTGTGGCGATCCCTAAAAGCTCTGAAAATCAACTTTCCATATGACCCTGCAATCCCCCTACTGGGAATATACCCTGAAGAACACAAATCACTCTATAAAAAAGATACCTGCACACGTATGTTTATCGCAGCATTGTTCACAATAGCAAGAACCTGGAAACAACCATGCTGCCCATCAAAAGAGAACTGGATTTAAAAAATGTGGTACATATACATGATGGAATACTACACAGCCATAAAAAAGAACAAAATCATGAATTTCGCAGCAACCTGATGGAACTAGAGTCTATAATACTGAGTGACCTCTCACAGAAACAAAGATCCGAGTATCACATGTTCTCACTCATATAATGGACCTTAAACATCCAATGCAATACTATACGAAAATGACTGATCGTACTGGGAAACTATGGTGGGGGGAGGGAGATGGGATTAACAGTAGCAAATATCTGTCTGGGAACGGGGAAACACCCCATATCAACAGGGTGCCTGAATGAAACGCAATTGTGTACCTAACCCTTAACTGTACCCCACAACTTCACAATTAAAAAATATATATATTATAGACAATGAAAGAGAATCTTTAATTCTTTTTTTTTAACTGAGAATGTTTAATTCTAATTGACTGCATTTCCTACAAGTAAGCTTCATTTCTGAAAGTTTGGCTTAGTATCTCTTAAGGAAAAGTGGGACTGATGAAAGTTGACGGTTAAGTACATCATCCAGTGTCATATACAACCATGGATGCTACATCTTGGATGCTAAAACATCTAAATAGTCCCTTCATTCATAGTTTCACCTTCTGATAATTGGTGAAACTCTTTAAAAATAATGTTATGTGCTTTTTCAGGTGGACTATGCATTTGCATTGCTTCAGATGATCCAAAACTGACAATAGAAGACATCAATTCACCAATAAACTGAATTGAGTATCATTGTGTATGCCTGTAGATAGAAAGGGTTAGGTCAGCCCTTAAATAAAACATTCAGGGTAGCTTCAGTGAACTAAGATCTCGCAAAGGGTAGTCTATAAACATAGAAATCAAGCCTGCATTGTATAATAGAGCTCCAGACAAATGGGCAGCTAGATAAACTCACATAAAAATCACTAATAAGGCAAAATATAACAAAAACAATGAGAGAGAAAATTATAGAAAGGTGACCAAAAAGCTAACTATTAAATTGGACCATGAGACACTGCCATTTTGTAAGTCAAAACTGGTTAAATATTGGAGATTTCATTTGGTTCAACATAATGGCATTTTCCTCAAAGATAGAGAAGGAGAAAATAAACACCGTAGAACCTGGAAAGACTTCAAAATGTGAAAGTGAAGATTACATGAGTAAAGGAGAACAGAGAGTTTATAATTTCTTTTTTGACCCTTAGACCTCTTCTATACTCTTTTCCTGAGAATAAGTTCCTGGTGGTTTCTGAAAAAAAAAAAAAAAAAAATTTCTTCTTTTGGTCTCTGTGGTCACAGCATTGGATACAGTGGACTAGAGTGGAAAAATTGATAAGGCAAATTCTTCCTAGATGAATTCAGTCACTGTGAGACTTTTCTAAAGGTCATTTTGATTTTGCTTAGCTATACCATGTGTGTGATCTTGTGTAGTGTTTTAATCTGAGATTGACAAATGTTTTATGAAAAAAAAGCCAGATAGTAGCCAGGCTCAGTGGTTCAGCCTGTAATCCCGCGCCTTTGGGAGGCTGAGATGAGTGGATTGTCTGAGCCCGAGGGTTTGAGATCCACCTGGGCAGCGAGACCTCATCTCTACAATACATAAAAAAATCAGCCGGGTGTGGTAGCTCACGCCTGTAATTCCGGCTACTCGGAAGGCTGAGGCGGAAGGATCGTCGGAGCCCAGCAGGTCGAGGCTGCGGTGGCCGGGAGCGGCCACTGCACTCCAGTCTGGGCGACAGAATGAGACTCCAACTCAAAAAAAAAAAAAAAATTAAAATCTATTTCTAGCTCAAAGGAGTTACAAAAAAAGACCACAGGCTGAATTCGGCCAATAGGTACAGTTAATTGAGTCCTGTTTTAGGTAAAAACTTCTACATTTTATGTTTTCTTCTTTCAAATTCATTATCTTTTTCCCTTTATTTTCCCACTTTTCATCCAATTCCCTTTTCCCTTCCTCATTTTTCACAATTCATACTAGATTGTAACACTATCTCTGCCAATGAAAACTGAAATAACTTGGATAAGTCACTTCTGTAGACAGGACTGTCTCACCTAAAAAAAAAAAAAAAAAAAAAGGTTGTACTTTGTGATTGCTAAGGTTCTTCCAAGCTTTGCCAGCCTTTGATTATATTTTTAGCCAATGAATGGAAAAATAAACAGAGAAAGTTGCAGAGACATATTCTGGGAAAGTCAAAGTTTCTAAAGGGGAATAAAGATTTTACTAAAGATTTAATCCCTGAGTTATATTTCTTTCTCACACATGGGATGCAGAAATATTTACTCTGCTAAAGAAAAGGAAGACAATATATTACTTTATTCTTTAAATAGATCACTTCATATACCCATATCTTAAGCATGTTCCTTTCATTCAATATTTAGTGGAAGTCTTCCAGCTGAACTCTTTCCATTTGCCACTTACCATGACATCCAAAAGGAAGGAGAAAATGAGGTCAGATGTCTTTCTCCTCTTCCTACCGAAAGCAAAGCAAAATATGCTTTTAATGATTTTGGACAGATAGTCTAAGCCTCACATTTTAGCATTTGTAATTATCTTACTTGACTAGAATATAAAATTAGATCCTATCTAGCTAGTTGTATCTTCAATTATTATCCTTGAACAAATGACTTTTTTTTCTATTAGGCTTCTAGGCTACTGTTCTCAGTCTTAATCAGATCACTAGTTGATTTCTACAATATTTGACTTCAAAGGTGGTCATATTTTATATTTCAGACTAAATTATGAAAATATTGATAAGATAGAAAAAAGAAATAGACATCGTCTTTCCTTTTACTGGCTCCTAGATCACTGCACTACTCCCTTATAGTGGTTAGTTCTCATGTAGTCTCATAGAATATTAAAACCGAAAAGCATTTACTTCCAATTGTTTAATTTTTAAATGATACTAAAGTCCAAATGTGAAACTACTTGCTACAGTTAACTAGCTACTTAGTGTCTGAGTCAAGAGTAAAATCTAGTCCTTCTAATTTTCAATATGAGCTGTTCCCACCAGACTGTGCCTCATGACCTTTTAAAGTAACTTAATATTTCTAAAAGACTCATAAGTCTGTATTTGTGACTAGCAAAGAGTATATCTATGTTTATCACTCAGGAATTAACAGAGGTGAAGATATTTGCTTCAAAGACTCTGGGTAACATACATGGGGGGAAGTTGCTTTTTCAAGCAATTATTGCTAATCTTCCAGAAAAATAAACATTTCTTCTCTTAGCTGCTGGTACTAACCAAGTACAATTTATGAAATTTCTAGTTAATGCCTCATATGCTCAGACACTTTTGCAAATAATTGACAGAGAAAAAGCACAAAGAGTGCCCTTGCCATTTCTGCATCTCCCACACAAAGAGAAATCTCATAACCAATCCTTGAGGGAGAGAGATATAACCTTCATGATCAGATTTTGCCCTTTTAAGCACTCTTCTATAGCATTTGAATTGAAGAAAGATGTAAACTGGCAGATAGCAGGGACCACATCTATTTAATTTGTATTGTACAGTACTTAGCATGGCGCCATGTATATATGGGCACTTGATAAATATCACTGAAAGAGAAATGCATTCCAAATGCATTTGTTGGCAATAAGCTTAGTTTTCATCCCCCTACTGATTGGGCATCTAAATGTCACATTCTTCCCACTTTATGCTTCTTAAATAAAGACTTCACTCTTCCTCTTGGTACAAGAGAAATTTTTTTAATGAGAATAAATTAATCTTACAAGTGAGAGAGCTTCACAGAGAGGCAGAATGAGAATAAATCCTAAAAAATCTGTCTCAACTACAGACCACCCAAAACAGAAGATTTAGAAACCCTAGCTGAGATCCCTCAGGACAATAATATTTTTTCCTACTTTTCTCAGAAGTGGGCAAGACATTTTCTCAGTTTCAACAACATGTAGAACATGACTTATTGAATCAAATTTTATTATCTAAGGAGAGATTTACCAACTCTACTGAGATCCATTCTTTCTTTGTCTTAGGTACCTATATCCATTAGCTTGAATAGGAACTCTTAACTGCAGGCAAGTGCAGATTTGGTTATATAAGTGAAAAATCTTTTCATGCTATATTATTCTTAAATCTCAGCAAATCAGTGTGGGTCACTCTGGAGAAATCAACACTTAATGGCATCGTACTAAGTGGACCTTGAAATCAAAAAGGAAAACATCAAAGTGAAATAACTAATCTCAATTCATTATCAACTCAAAAAGAAAGTAAAAATAGCAAAAAGTTATTAGGTTTGAAGTACACCTGCCCATTGCTCACAATAGCAAAAACATGGAACCAATTGTGCTGCCAATCAAAAGAGGACTGGATTAAAAAAGATGTACTACATATATTACGCAGTCATAAAAAAAGGTCAAAATTATGAACTTTACAGCAACCTGGATGAACTTAGAATCTATAATACTGAGTGACCTATCACAGAAATAAAGAACTGAGTACCACATGTTCTCACTTATAAGGAGACCTTGAGCAATTATCACAATACTGTAAGAAAAGGATTGTCAGTAGTGGGGAACTGCCAGGGGAGGAAGGGGGCAGGACTGGCAGTAGTGGAAATCTGCTGGGGGGGCGGCACACCTCATGAACAGGGGTACATACATAATGAACATTTGTATACCTAACCCTCAACTGTACCCCACATCTTTAAAATAAAAGTAAAATAAATTTAAAAAAAGAAGTACACCGGCCTTAGGAAACAAGCAGGAACACTTTTAAATATGAGGTTTTTCATCTTATTTGTGTCTCTTTAAGCAGTTTGAAAAAAGTAAGTGAAATAAGTGTCATTAATTTTGAACAAATATTCCCCAATACCAACACGTGACTACTTGAGGATGGCAGAAGCCTGAAGTAGTAGTGCCTGCCATTGCATCCATGTGAATAACCTAGATAAATAAAATAATATATTTTATCCTTGCAATATTTATTTGTTACTATTAATTAATTTAATGCTCTTTTGTAATCAGCAGCTGTCATAGAAATCATCCATCTCATATAGAGTGAAAACCAATAGTCCCATGTTAGATATATAGTTCATCAAGCATTACAGATAATATGGGAAATAAGTTAAGAAGTAGAGAAGATCAAAAGGACAAGGTTACCCATGGGAGAACTTCTTTTACTAAGTGGTCTATAGAATGGACAGACAGTTTTCAAGGCCTTTTCCCAGTGTATATTCATCACCCAGTGTATATTAGGTAGGGAACACATTTTAACAGTGTATTTTATAAATGGACCAACCTCACTCATCATATGGCTAGAAATGAAACCACATGGGTGATGCTATTTATCAAAACCTTTTTCCTTCTGAGAAGAAATAGCTAAGTTGCCTTTGCCACCCATGAGGAAAAATGAATCCAACAAAGCAGCATGAACCAATAAACAGACTGAAGAAAACGAAATATGGCAAAAATCCAAACAGAAAGGTGTGGAAGCTAAATCTACTTTGGCTGAATGTGAAGTTTTAATTGACAATTTCGGCCTAATACTGTCCGTTAAGAATGTACTCAAAGTCTCCCAGCAGCATGGTGCTGGATGTAATCATGGAATGTGTTTCTTAAGCTACATTTGTAGTACAGGATGCTCCTTCCATCTCTGGGTTCAAGTCCCCAAAGTCAGTGTAATAAACCTGGAGAAACTGCAGCTCCAAAAGTCCAACTTGAGAGACAGACACGCAGAGAAAAAAAGTACATGACTCCATCCCACCGGCACACCACGTACTAGAATAACTAATAGAGTACTTCTGAGACATCCTTTCTGTTAGAGAAACAGCTAACATCTCCTTAGTTACTATGACTCAGATCTATTGCCTGATTCTTCCTCTTTTTCCTTTTTTATATTGAGGCTAACAATTCCTATCAACTTTTCCTTTATTTTTTCCTGGCATTAGTCTCTTTATTTCCACTAACAACTTAATCCAGGGTCTTGTCATTTCATGCCTGAATTACTAAAGCAGCTTTTAGCTGCCTTCCCTGACCAATTGCTCCCCACCATAACAACTTGTCCCATTAGACAGTGTCCCCCATTAGACATCCTACATGTCACTGCCAACAGATCTTTCTAAAACACTGCTGTTCATCATGTTATTCTTCTGCTCAAAATATTTCAATGATTTAAAATGCCCAACCCATACGTCTCTGCTTAACTTTTAAGTTCCTTGATAACATGTTCCTGTACAAGCTCACTTCTCACTAGCATATACATGATACATCTAGTCAGGCTTACATTTATATTATTAGGGGAAATATATATTACCATTTCCATATCTCTGTGCACATTGGACCAACCACCTAGAAATTATCTGTACCTCAGTTTCCTCAACTATATAATGGGGGAGATAAGTTTGTTAGAAGAATTAAATGAGTTGCTTAGAACAGTGCCTGGCACGTACTAAGTACTATATGCATGCTTATTAAGTACAAAAAAATAAACTTTTCATTTTTTCCTATATTTATCAAAATTCTATCAATTAGCTCAGGTCCTACTTTAAGCATACCTAAATCTTCACCTTCCACTCCTTCACTTACCAAGTTCATGCCCCTCTAAACTCTCACCTGTATTCTCTACTGCCAAATATGATGTTCACTTGGATGTTGCTTTATATTGTTCACAGCTGTTTCAATGGCATACATTCAATCACCAAAGTCAATTGTGAATTCTTTAAAGTCAGGAGCATTTACTTCTCCAGTCTTCTGTAGTGCAATATTTAGTACACAACAAACAGTAAAATATCGAATAATTATTAGAATAAAGAAGAAATATGCACAGTTCCTGGCCATCTACCAGGTAGGGAACAGCCTGCACCATTCTCCCATCCTTTAGTCTTTTAAATTTTTGTGAGAACAATCTGAAAGTCAACATAATTTATATGCCTCCCAATTTCATCCTTTCCCTCTGAGCAAATTCTGAAGCATACAAAACAGAAAGCACGAATCCAAATCAAACCTTCGGATTTTAGTAAGTCTTCCAATTACTGTTTACTTCCTCCTTAGTAAAGACTGAGCAAACATCACTGGCTATACTTCAAAAGTAGTTTTGTCTATAGTTTGCCTATGAACTGGCATCTATTCTGCCTAATAGACTTGTCTTAGGCATCTAGATTTTTCCTGCTAAACCCATATTAAGTTGATATTAAACAACTGCATGATAAAGTAATAGCTAAGGGGATATTTAGTCATGTGGCGCAGTAAGTAGATTAAGAGTTTACTAACAATTTTCATATATTATACTATATTATGTAAGTCATTTCATTTGATCTTTATATTGGTTTGTCTCACTAATAAATCATATTAAGTAGATATCATTATAGTT
>NW_007249012.1:0-957 GCF_000164805.1 Carlito syrichta
TACAGCATTTGTGCTGAAGCTTTCTCATTAGGGCTATATAAATGCATGCTTATTTGAGCAAGAATATCTCTTCCATAATATAAAGGGGATAGATGGAATAATGTATGGGCAAAAAGTTTTTGAAGTCTTATCTGTCCAATTTAAAATTTTTAGTGTTATTGGCTACTGAGGGTACTCGACCAATGCCCATGAGTCCCAAAGGAGCTTTTTGAGTAGACCAAGATGCAGGAAAATTTTCCCGGCAATACAGGAAACATCGGCTCCGGTGTCCAATAAGCCTTTAATCTTAACTCCTTATATATATGTCTTCTAGAGGTTTAGGGTTAGTAACCTCCTGAACCCAAAAAGCAACATCGCTAGAGTCAAATCCAGAGTTACCTCTAGGCAGGTTAGTTAATTTTACCTGTTTTATGATAAGGCAGGAGCAGCAACTGGGCTATTCTCTGACCTTTTTAAACTGCACAGTTTTGCTAGGGGGAACAACAAGCACCTGGATTTCTCTTGTGTAATCCGAATCCATCATTCCAGAAATAACGGAAATTCCTTGTAAAGACAAGGAACTTCTGCTTAATATTACACCCACTATTCCTTCTGGGAGAGGGCCCTTCTCCCACAGGAATTGAGGTTACCAGAACGTCCAGAGTTAATATTGTTGTGGTGGAGGATCACAAGTTCAGTCCTGTACTCCCAGGGGTGGCTCGTTGTTCATTTAAAGGATCACCATTTTTATGAAATTTAGATAGGCATTCTCTAGCTTAATGAAAGTCTTTCTGGCAATTGGAACTCAAAGTCTTTAGTCGAGTAGACCCAGTAAATGGTGACAATGTGCCATGTAAGTTAGCTATACCTTGCTTAATCAATCTCCGCTAATGTGTCTGACTTGACCACAGTTAAAAGCAAGACTGAATAGAGATATTCTTTTGTTTATTAACTTATATACTTTTACTTATATAAATT
>NW_007249012.1:2505-3763 GCF_000164805.1 Carlito syrichta
CATAGTGTTCAATAAATCATTCAATATTATACTCTTTGTTCTAAACCATGATTAATACGAAAACTTTCTATGTTAACTTTAGGTTCAATCCAACTTCACTGACTCCTAATATTTTTTAACGGTTGATATTATCAACTTAACACTATAATCTATAAGTTTACTTAAATGACTTAATTTTTATTTATTCCATTAACCTATTATGACTCAACATAGTGCCCTGTAATTCTATAACAATTAATTCAAGTCTTATTCCTTACCATGACTTATATGAGTTTCATAAACCTAAACTTTAATTTTTATATGATCTAGTGATTGGACTTTAACCCAAAACTTAAATCTTTTTTCCTAGTACATTAATACATGGCTACGTGTAAAATTTCCTATTGTTATATTAGAAGCAAAAACAGCACCGTTGGAAAAATTTTGGTATACTTAAAATTGGCCTACAGGAACAGGAACTAAATTCATAATCTGAGAAAAGGAAACATAAAAGCTTAAACAAAACTTAAAAGTTTTCTATGAATGCTTATTACTGTTTAAATCTTTTCGGTGGAAATTGTATCGTTTTAAATGTATTTTTATCCAAACAAGTCTATTCTTAAAATCAAATAGTAGCTGTCACACTCTTGGATAATGGGCTGCACAGTTACCATGACAATGACCTCGGGCTGAAGCAAACAGAGTTTCAGCATGTAACGAAACTAGAAAAACGTCCTGCCTGACTAGAGGCAGGGCAATAAAACTATTATGGTAATTTAGTTTCTAATCTTAATCCTAGGAGAAACTGCCTTTGGGAACAAGAGCTAACTAACCAGTCTACCAGGAAATAGAAGTTAAAAAATATCTAGGAAGAAGTAAAACTTAGAAGGGACAAGGTCATAAAAAATAATTCTGCTATGCAACTTTCCATCAGGTGTATAGAGATTTACTTATAAGTTTTACTGCCATGTATGCACACTGGTCACTAATCACACGCCAATATTATAGGTATAACTGATATCCTATGTCAGAGGCGATCTTCCAGATGGGCCTTTACAGGCCTCAGCCATGTAGTTATAGATGTTGGCTCCCAACAGGTGACATGTTTCCTCAATATCCAAAAAAGTATACGGCAGCTTCCTAAGATCTAAACAAGAATCAAGTATTCGACGCATGTATCTGTGAACAGGAGTACTCATAAACAGGTAACTACACGGCCCTAGAATCCTTTTGTTTCCTGGGACCATCTACGACCATAATCATATTCCCCAGATCAAAA
>NW_007249013.1:0-2435 GCF_000164805.1 Carlito syrichta
TATTGGTATCAGCTCCTCCTCATATGTTTTGCATAATTCTGCTGGAAAGGCATTGGGTCAAGGGCTTTTTTTGGTAGGTAGTTTTCTTATGACAGAGTTACTTTCCTGGATTGTTATTGGTCTTTTGAATGTCTCAATGTCTTCTTGTTTCAACTGGGGGAGGTTGTGTGATGTCAGAAAGTCCTCTATTTCATTTAGGTCAAGAAGTTTGTTACCATATCGGTGTACATAGTAATCTCTGATAATCTTTTGTATTACTTCGGTGTCAGTTGTGATTTGATCTTTTGTATTTTTGATTTTGCTTATTTGGACTTTCTCTTTTTCTTGGTCATTCTGCCTACAGAGCCATCAATCTTGTGAATTCCTTCAAAGAACCAGATTTTTGTTTTGTTGATGTTTTTTAAGATATTTTTGTCTTCTGTGTCCCATATTTGGACTCTTATTTTGACAATTTGCACTATTCTTCCAAAATTGGGGTTTTGGTGGTCTTATATTTCTAGCTCCCTTAGGTGATTTGTTAGACTCTCAACTTGTGATCTTTCTGTTTTCTTGATGTGTGCTCATAGAGATATAAAGTCACCTCTTAGAACTGATTTCAGAGATTTGGTAAGATGTTTCTTCATTTTTATTTATTTCCAAGAATCTTTTGATTTCTGCTTTGAAATCAGTGTTGACCCAGTAGCTGTTCGTATCATGCTGTTTAGTATCCATGTCTTTTTGGCCTTTGGGAAAATTTGGTTGGTGTTGATATTTACTTTATTCCACTGTGGTCTGAGAAGGTGCATGGCAAGATTTAAACCTTATGGAATTTGTTTATGCTTGATTTATTGCCAAAAATGTATTAAATCTTGGAGTACATTGCATGTGGTGATAAGTAGTATTTATATACTTTGGTAGTTGGGTGGATTAATCTGTATCTATTAAGTTCATTTGTCATGTGTCAAGTTAAGGTTCTGGATCTCCTTGTTGATTTTTTACCTCAATGATCTATTAGGGCTGTTAGTGGGGTATTCAAGTCCCCTGCTATAACAGTATTAGAGTCAATATATATTTTTTAAGTTTACTTAGTGGTTGCTTTATAAATGCTAATGCTCCTGTGTTGGGAGCATATATGTTTGGGATGTATAATTCTTGTTGATGGATTGAACCTTTCATCATTATGTAATGCCCTTTTGTATCTTTTAAAAATTTTGATAGCTTAGAGGTTGTTTTGTCTGATATTAAGATCATGACTCCTGCCTTCTTTTGTGATCCATTTGCCTGGAAATTTGTCTTCCATCCTTCAACTTTGAGTCTGTGTTCATCCCTTGTAGTGAGATGAGTCTCCTGGATGCAGCAAATAATTGACTATGGTTTCTTATACAGTTTGACAATCTGTGTCTTTTCAGTGGTGCATTTAGTACATTCACATTAAGACTGATTATTGAAATGTGATTGTTTCTCCCTGTCATGAGTTTCTTATAAAGAGTTTTCTTTGCTTGTTTTCTTTTGACTTTGGGGTTGATATATGTGTGTGTTTTCAAGTTTCTAGTTGTGCTATGTTCTCTGTTAATTCTGTGCTCTACTCTCTTGGGAAGCATGTGGTCATTATTAGTATTTTTTTCTTTCTTCTGTGCTTAATATTTTTTAAAGTGTCTCCTGTAGAGCTGATCTGGAAACTGCATAATCTCTTAGGGATTGGATGTCTGGGAAGGATTTTAATTCTCCATCACTGATGAAGCTGATCTTGTTTGGGTAGAAAATTCTTGGTTGAAATTGTATATCTTTGAGATCTTTGAACATTGGATTACAGTCCCTTTTTGCTCTTAGTGTTTCTGCCAATAGTTTTGCTGCTATTCTGATTGATATTCCCTGGTAGTTAGTCTGACCTTTTGTTCTTGCTGCCTTAGGATTTTTTTGTGTGTGCTTATTCTGTGTAAACAAATTACTCTCTGTCAGGGACTGGTCTCTTCATTTTATGTTTTATGGGTGTTCTCTGTTAATCTTGTGTTTGGTTGGTCACATCTCTGATTCAATGGGGAAAGTTTTCTTGGATTACCTCCTGGAATACTTGATCCAAGGTGTTCTTCGATTCCCCTTCTTCTTCTGGTATAGTAATCAGGCATCAGATAGGCCTCTTTATATAATTGCACTTCTCTTGTAGGTTTGTTCTTCTTTCTGAGTCTTCTTTCTATTTTTTTTAACAGACCAAGTTATTTCCATGTTCTTGTCTTCAAGTTCTCAGATTCTTGCTTCAGTCAGATTAATTTTGTTTCAATGTTTGTCATCTTTTTATTTACTCCCAGGATGAAAGTTTTATTGCCAAAAAAATCTGTTACAAGTTCTTCCAGTGTTGTATCATGTGTTTCTTGAGTCTTATTAACTCTTTCCTTTCGTTCCCTAATCCCTGTTGTATTTGGGGTCAGTCACTGCTGACTTCCATTGTTTGACCTCCA
>NW_007249013.1:2455-8294 GCF_000164805.1 Carlito syrichta
CTGTTATTAGGTGTCAGTAGGAGAGGCTTCCCCTTCTGATGTTTGCTCAGCTTTCTATTCTTCCCTGGTCTGTGCTCTGGATTTATTCTATTTTGACACAGCACTGTGGGTGAGAAGCTTTTCCTTCTCTTGCAGTTTTGAAAGTTGAATAAGGTAGGTGATGGGAAGCTTGATTTAGAAACCACTTGCAAATTACAGTGTTCACTGATTTTGATATGTGTTCCCTGAGACCACTCCCCACCACCACTCTATATGATGATGCAATGGATACGTGTTTGCACCCCCTGTGTCCAAGATACAGTTACAGCAATGAAGAGCACAGAGAAAAATGGAATGACATGAAATGGATAAGAATTAAAGAAAAAGATAAAAAACATATAACAATGAAAGCAGAAACTAAAGCAAAAAACAGTTGAAAACACACCCATACACAGACATACACACACACACCAAAACAAGATGGAATAACAAAGTGAAACAAAACAAACAACAAGAAAAAAACAGGAAAACTACACACACAAACACACACACACACACACCTACCTAGCACAAAATGAATGGAGGATAAAAAGAGAAAGTCTGGGGGAATAAAATAATTCAGATTGAACCCTCACACATATATTGGCACATACTATAAACTAAAAAATAAAAATAAAAAAAAGAGAAGACCAAAAGAGCCAAAAAAAAAAAACCTAACAGCAACAAAAAAAACCCTGAAATATTAAGACTCAATCATTCACATATATATATAAAAACAGAAAACAAAAGGCAAAAGAAGAAATAAAAATAAAAGAAAAAAAGGGGGGATGCATATCAAACTCTCACATACACATTCATGCACAAAGAGAAAATATTTCAAAAAATAGATGAACTAACAACAAATAGACAAAATTTTTTATAAATTTAAAAAAGAAAAAGAAAACCCTGTCCTCTTACGGTATGTTCTGTAATTGTTCCTCTTGTTTGCTCTGCTATCTGCTGCAAAGCTTCCACCTCATTCACTCTCTCCTCAGTTTCCAGAGCAGGGAAGGTGGAGGGGTAGTTGGGTTGGGTTGGGCTGCATTCCTACCCTCCCACTCTCAATGGTCAGGAAGATCCCCTCCATTGGGCAGGTGTAGGATTGCTTCTTTCCCAGGTATGTACTCACTACTCATGGGGGTGCCCCTGCCAGACCTATCCTGTAATGGAGTTCTCCTATTGTGACTGACATACAGGCTCTCTCTGGGTTTGTCCCTCTCAGTTGTGCCCCAGCTGTGGGGGTCTGACCTTCAGAGGATTGCTGGGGAGAAGGGGGTTTGGATCAGCCCCAGACACACTACTGATCTCTTTGGAGTTCTTTCTCATCCTTTTCTGGTCACACATTTGTCCCACAGCTGGATCAGGGTAGGAGGTGGGACGTCTGAGACACAGCATTTGTCAGTTCCCTCTGAAGTTTGTACTTTCAGGACGTTCCCTCTGGGTCACGATCAACCCTTGAGTAGTTGATCCACCAGTCACAGAGATCATGTCTGTTGCTCCGTGGTGAGCAATCAGAATACATTTTTATCCCATTTTCAAGATGGTGGTGGGTTACTTCTTTCCTCTTCTATGCTGAGACTCTTCCCCTGGGTTCCCTCCTCAGTCCTTGTTGCCAGTGTCTGGCCAGGCACTGCGGTGGTGAGGCAAAGCCTGCAGTTGGCATTCTTTCCTGTTGCAGTGGTGAGGCAGAGTCTTTAGCCAGTAGTCTCTTTCTTCCACTTCTCTGCAGGAAAACTTTTGCCCATTAAAAATAATGGTGCTCAGGTTCTGCAACCTGGGGAGTGCTAAGGACCAAACAGAGCAGCTGCAGCACCAGCTGCTTCACCCGGAGGGCCAGGCCATTTGCTCCTGAGCCCCAACTTAGTCTCTCACAGGCATTCTCTTCCTAGGAAGGGTTGTGTTGGTTTTGTATTATTAATGGCACTCCTTTCTATGTCTGGGATCACTAGGGTCCAAGCTGAGCAGCTGTGGCCTCAGAAGCTGCACCAGGAGATCCCTGGCCACTACCTCCTTAACCCTCACGCGTTCAGTCACTCACATGCCCAATCACTCACCAGCATGTACACAAAATTTTCTACTCACTCACTCACTCACACCAAAACTCATATAGTCTGACTGGCTTGGTCGCCATCTTCCCAACACCTCCCATTTTTACATTTTCTATCAATACAGATCAAGAAAACCAGAAAAAGAGCAGGAAAAAGAGAACTTCTAGAAAAACTTAAATACTCTCAAGATCATTGTTTGATTCTATATAATAAAGTAGTTCTTATAAAACCAGCTAAGAATCAGAGAGTCACTGAATGCTTGGAAAGAAGAAAAAAAGAAAAAAAAAACTATGAAACAGTGGATTAGTGATTAGCCTCACTCCAAAGGGAAGAAATCTTAAAAAAAATATGATCAGGTATCATTCAAATGGCACATTCTACTGCCCAGATATGATGGACGGTCTCCATAATAAAATGCCACAAACATAAATAAAAATAACTACAGCCCTAATGATAAGCCAATAACTTCCATGCATTTCTGAATGATAAACAGTTAAGTGAAAGAATGACTAAATGTACGAATATTTAAATTAAGAGTAGGAGTGATTCAAAACCACGAAGACCTTTGTCTTTAAAATACTGCTACTATATATTAATGTACCAGTTCATTTTATTTTAATAATGTTGAGGTATCAAAATGACTGATTTCTATAACTAAAATAATGAAAAGAAGGCTTGTTAGCTTAATCTGTAAATAGCACTTTTTCTATCACTTTTCTTATTAAACTAGTAAGTATAAATGGGTAGAGTATTAATTGATTAGGCAGAACTATATTGAGATGAAAATATAAATATGGTATTTAGCACAAAAGAAAATATGACTTAACATAGAACAAACCCATCTGAACCTTTCATGCTATGAATTCAACCGCAAATGTGTTGAAAAATATAAAACAAACAACCGATGCTGGCAAGGATTGGAGAAAAAGGAACACTTCTACAGTGCTGGTGGGATTGCAAAGCAGTGTGACCTCTTTGGAAGACAGTGTGGCAATTTCTGGAAGAACTAAAAATTGACCTTCAATATGACCCAGCAATCTCCCTATTTGGAATATACCCAGAGGAACCCAAGTCATTCTACAAAAAAGATACATGCCCATGCATGTTTGTTGCAGCTCTATTCACAATAGCAAAAACATGGAACCCACCATACTGGCCATTGATAATGGACTGCATTAAAAAATGGACTGCATTATATATACACAACATAATATTATGTAGCCATAAAGAAGGACAAACAATGGACTTCGCAGCAACTTAGGTAGATTTAGAGTCGATCGTACTCAGTGATCTATCCCAGAAACAACAGCTATCATATGTTCTCACTCATAAATAGACCTTGACAATTATCATAATGCTGTAAGAAAGGGATTGGTAGTAGTGGGAAACTTTCAGGGAAAGAGTGGGACTGGTATTTGAAGGAAACTGCCAGGAGAGGGAGGGGCACACTTCATCAACAAGGGTGACTGCAAAATGAACATTTGTTTACGTAACCCTGAATTGTACTCCACATCTTTAAAATTTAAAAAAAAGAAAAATATGATACAAAAATATGTGAGAACAATTTTTACAACACAGGAGTGTGCCCATTCAATCAGCTTGTCAAGTCTTTCATTCTTTCACCCTTATCATCCCAATTTTTGCAGAATATCTCCATGTTAAGTTTATATATAAATATGTTGGGTGTAATGTTCAGCCCTGGTTGCACACTGGTATCACTTGGAGAACTTTTAAAAAATAAGCCTCAACTATGTGTTTATGAGTTAATCTCTGAAGTTGGAAACAAGGCATAGACATTTTTAAGAACCCAAAGAGTAATTAAAATTTACGTTGGTAGCCACTGCTCAAGAACTCAAACAAGGAAATGAATGCTGCTTCTCCACAAAGAAGAAATGAATCTGTGAAAGACATTCTATTTCAGACTTTCCTGAAATGTTCCAGTCCTATTACTAATATTGAAGAGATAATATATTTGTGTAAAGATTTAAAAAATAGATTAATTCTAGTTTTTTGTCAGTATCTATGTCTGTGTTATTATCAGAAACATGAAATCAGGATTCAATGAGGAAGTGTGCACCACTATTATTTATAAATAGGAGGATATATAGAAAATACAGTTACAATTTGCTGTCTGACATCCTATAGAATAAATGAAATTGTTTAAAGTATACTAATCCTGTTTTTAAAAAACTAATTTATCTGTGTATCTCTAAAACAAGAACTCCAAATCATTAAACACTTTAATTGGCTAATTAAGGACTGGCATGTTGTAAGAAAAAAGAAATGGGAACTAAATATTCTCATGGCAGCCGTCCTACATGGAAGTCACCCTTATTGATCTAATTGCAGGACAAAGGCTAGCATAAGACAGAAAAGAAACCACTGCCTCTGGGGTGATGATCTTGCAGTAAGATTCAGCCAGTTAGTTTAAGCAACTAGTTTTATTGCTTATGTCATGATAGATAAATAAACACAGCATAATATACTGATTGAAGGACAAGTGGTTTTTTGGTGTCATGTAGAAATAGATTTAGACCTTCCGGTCGAGCGGCCACTGCACTCCAGTCTGGGCTACAGAGTGAGACTCCAACTCAAAAAAAAAAAATGAAGTTATGGTATGAAGAAAGAGTTGAAATGAAGCAATGTATTGTTGGCATATGGAAATCTGTATATATTTTTTACAACATTTTATTATTTCAAAGTATTTTAAGTCTAGAGAAGAAATCTCTGAGTTTTCTTCAGACTTTTAAGGATGAAGTCAATAATTTTTGCATTCTTGTCACATATACTAGAAAAAAAATCATTCACTCCAAGCAATCTTGAGATATCCTCACACACTTTAAAAAATTTGCCCATTTATTTTTAAGATTTCTTAGTTGAGTACTGTAGAATTTTTTACTATTGTCTCCACTTTTGATGTCTTAAAAACATAAATTTTCCCAAGGCTAATTTCATAGGCTGCAATGTGATCTTACCTCTGCCCTGCTACACTTCTCTTTCCAACTGAATCCCCTATGTATCTATCCACTGTGTAGATTGAACCATGCGAACTAATGATTCCAGAACAGTGGTTAAGACCTTGACCAAATTCCCTTGTTAAAAATTTGTCTATGACATTTTAACTGACTGATCTTGAACAAACTACTGTAGCTGTTCAGTTAGATTTCTATAAAATGGTAACTTTAATAGTGTTTATTCATCAGAGCTGATTAAAACTGAATTCACAGATTCATCTCCTGAGAATTTTGTTTAAATGGTAACCTTTTAAACTCTGGGTAGTATGAAGCTCAATCATCTATATTTTTAAACAATATCCAGATGATACTTGTTAAAAGTTGCTGATTAGTGTCACCTTTAAGTTGCAAGGGTCTACATCATGGGGTCTGTATGACAGGGTTATTTTGAAGACTAAATACACTCATTGATGTAAAATGATTAATTCAGTGAAGAATTTCACATAGCAAGCTGTCTTCATTAATTATAAGTATTATGAGAAAAATTAAAATTATGTGACCTAGTATATTTATTTTCCAGATTAAATATGTTAACAAGATGGTTAAAATAATTTGTACAATGTCACATAAAAGAAGCCCAGAGAAATCTGGTTGCCCCATGGTTCTTTGGCCACTGTTTTCAATTAACTGATCACATTATCCTTTTTCCATCATCTAGAATAGAGTCTAATGCCACTTATGCTAGACTCATTTTACATATTTGTCAAACTCATACATTTGTATCACCCCTGGGAAACCTTTCACATTTGCCCCAAATCT
>NW_007249013.1:8974-17328 GCF_000164805.1 Carlito syrichta
GGAGTCTGACTTTAATAATCTGGAGGTCTAGATCCACTTTGCATTAAACCCTTAAGGGTGAGTTTTGTAATTCAGTGAAATGTCTTGTTCTGCTTGCCTTAGGCTGTTTGAATTGGATGTATGTAACTTGCAATGCAGACAGACCTGACCAGTAAAATATTTGTCTGCATGTTTTTATGAATTTAATGTATTATGCATTGAAACATTCTGTCAGCAACTACCATTCAATATTTTTAGTACTTTTATCATTTTTCTGTATTTTGTTTTTCATAAGATGTTTTCATGTTCGGATTTAAATAGCCACAAAAAATACATAAAGATTTATACAGGTAGTACCAAGACAAACACACAATATAATACCTAAATCCATTTTCTCTTGCATGGAGAACAATATAGCCTACTTGGCTAAAATGATTTGTGTCTTGTCAAAGCAATACTTTTCCCCCCAAAAAAGATGAATTAAACAAAATTAGGGTTCTTTGTGGCAGAATGTATATCCTATATATGTAATACATGCCTATTTTTCATTTTATAGCAAAGAAGTTAAAGAATGGTACTTGAAAACTATTATAACTGAGGCTTTGTATAGATTACAAACATTATAAACACAACTCAAATAAGTTTTTTAAATTACAAGAGTGAGACAATGGATGAAAGGAAGTATAATGAACTTAGGAAAAATTTAGCACAAAATTATTGAAGGCTTTAGATAAATTCTCTTAAAACAAAAGAGAATAGGATCAACAACAGTTAAAAATGTTGATTGTAATCTAAAGACTGCTATAACTATAAAGGAATTTAGATTCTCTTCAAAATAGACAAAAATTTTTGTTCTTTACATGGTTAATCAGATCATCAGAGACTGGTGTTTAAAATAGTGTTTTGCTTAAAAGCAATTCCAAGAACTAATATATATGTGGCAATTGTATGTGAAAATATAAAGAAAAAAGCTGGTTCTGGTACCATATAACAACTATATATTTTCCTCAATAACTAGTACAATTAAATAGTTGATTACAACGTGATGAAACTCTATCATTGCTGGTGGTTTTACTTTTAATTTTTTTGAAAATTAAGACACCAACACACTCATTAGCCTAGACCTAAAAGGAGCAGGATCACCAATATTACTATCTCCCTCCTCTATATCTTGTTCCCCTGGCAATTCTTCAGTAGTAATTAACACACATGGAGCTATCCTCTATTATGCTATCAACGTTATCAATGCCTTTTTTGTGGAATACCTCTTTTAGGACCTGTTGTTAAGACTGTTTTACAGTTTATTTTTTTAGATAAGTGGAAGGACTATACTGCAAATAATTGTAAAAATATAGTCCAGTAAATACATACACCATTAACATACTTACAATCACCATCAAGTATTATGTAGTTCATGTACTTGTATGTTCTGTACTTGTATACGACCTACTGTGCAGTAGATTTGTTTTTACCAACATCACTACAAACATGTGAATTGTATCTGTGTTACAACTTCCCAACATCTACTATGTCACTAGGCAATAGATATGTTTCTGCTCCAATATAAATTTACAGGACCACTGATATGGATGCAGTCTGATATTGTGTCACATGTGTCATTTTTTATGTGCCTTGAGGATGTGTTTCCATGATGTCTTCCATTCATAGTTTCTAATAATAAATCTGCAGTAATTAAATTCCTTGTGTTTTCACATGCACTGTGTTGAAAAGTGCATGTATATTTCTTCTCTATCTTGAATATTCAGCAGTTTACAAAAATATGTGTAGGTATAGCTTTGGGTTTATCTAGTTTATGATTTGCTTCTTGAATTTCTAAACTGACAACTTTGCCAAATACTTGAAATATTATTTCTTCAAATTATTATTCCTGCATCAATATTTTCCCTGTTCAGGACTTCAGTGGAATGCCTGTTAGACTCTTCCTCCAGTTCTTTAAAGTGGTGTTGATTTTTTTCAACATATTGCTTCTTTCTTCCAGATTGGATAATTTTAAAAATTCTTTCCTCAATTAACTTTTCCTAGTGCCCCTTTTATTGTACATTTAAAAAATTGGATTCTTTTATTTTTAACATTTTCAATTTTGTCCATCACCCACACATTGTATCCGAAAGATGAGTTTTCAACCCTCCTTCTCTTTTGACCCTCCCCATTCAGAGTCCCCAATGTCCAAGGTACCAGCCTTTTTTCCCTTTGCTGACTCTTATCTTAGCTCTCATTAATAAATGATACCAGCCGGGCTCAGTGGCTCAGCCTGTAATCCCACGCCTTTGGGAAGCTGAGGTAAGTGGATTGCCTGAGCACGTAGGTTCGAGACCTGCCTAGGCAGTGAGACCTCATCTCTACAATAAATAAAGAAAAAATCAGCTGGGCGTGGTAGCGCATGCCTGTAATTCCAGTTACTTGGAAGGCTGAGGCAGAAAGATCACCAGAGCCCAGCAGGTCGAGGCTGCAGTGGCTGGACTCCAGTGGCTGCACTCCAGTCTGGGTGACAGAGTGAGACTGCAACTCAAATAAACAAATAAATAAATAATATCATGCAGAATTTAGTTTTTAATTTTCATTTCTGCATTATTTCTCTTAGGATGATGGTCTCCAATTCTATCCAGGATGCTGTAAGGGCATTATTTCATTTCTTATGGCTGAACAACATTCCATGGTGACATTAAATTGCTGATAAGTAGACAGAAGGAAGAGGGAGACGAGGAGGAATAGAAGGAGCTGAAGAAACTGCTCATGAACACAAAACTCCTGGAAAATATGAGTCAAAATCTGTCACCCATCATCTGGCTTAATGTAGGTTATCAACAAAGTACAAAGGGGAAATATATGAGAGGATCAGTTGCTGAATGTGTTATAAAGTGATTGGTGTTGACAAATATCAGTGGTATCATTCCCAAACACCACAAGAAGGACCATTCATGTAAATTGAGCTATTGAATAACAATCTGGTGTCCAATACAGTAAAACAAAAGGCACTAACAGAACATATCATAAAAAAAGTATAGAGTAAGAAGATACAAACACAAAACAGAACAAAGCATTTTTTTATTTCTTACTCATTTTCATGCTAATTGCTGAATTTAATTTTCAAATCAATAACATGGGATGGGTAGAATTTTCCCATTAAAAATTACCATATTTAACATTCTTAAGTGACTGATTGCTCAAGGAATAACATGACGGTAATTTATTGTTTTAGAAGTCTCACATGTGGTCATGTGTTTTCTGAGTTCCTGTAGAATCTGGGTGCAACACTTGTTCCAGCTGATTATTTTTTTCATACAAAATCAAGAGATTATTCCTTATAAACTCTCCTCAAATGGTATAAAGGAACTATAGTAGAATGCCATCACTTGAAGCCATCTCTGATCTTGAAGAGGTTAGAAAGTGCTTAAAATATTTCTCCTCTTTCTAAAGAGAATTTAGGTCTGAGCAAAATGGTTTTGTATCTTAACAAATTTCAGCCTTGTTTGGAAAGGAAGTCCAAGTTTTCTCTGACATATGATTAAATAAATATTATGAGCAGAAGGCTGAAAACAATTGTGCTGTATGTTAATTATGGCAATGCAATTTTTAAATAGATTTGTTAAAAGTAAAAAACATAGAAAAATATTTTGTTGATCTCTGACTCTTGGTTCTGACTCTTGGTTTTGCATGCCATTTCCTTGGTACACAATCTCAGTCCAAGAGAGAAAAAAAGCCAATGAAATATCCCAAAGGAACAAGATGAAAGTCATGGATAGGTTCTTCTAAAATCCTGTGTCATGCTGAATCTTCCAACTCCTGGGAAAGTAATACATATTGTCTTGGCCCTGACAACCAGAAGTCAGTGTTTCCTCTCTTGGGCATAAAAATACAGAGTGCTATTTAGTTGTAGGCAACTGTGGACCTAGTTGGTATGCTCACAATGACCATATTGTGTTGATCATATTTTCATCCATTTTTCCATTATTAACTTGCAGACAAATGATGGATTTTCTTTCTACTCATATTCCAGGAAGGCCAAAGAAACTGGCTTCTTAACCACATGAAACAATCTATTTACTATTGTGCAGGTATCTTTTCTTTCAGGACAGACAAAGATTGATGTAGAGTATGATCTTATATATTCTTATGCTTCAAAGGAGGTAAAAAAGAAAACAAACAGAAACCTGGGCTGCAAAATTCAATGAGAACATGTGCTCTGGTATCACACCGTCAGGGTTGAAAGTCTGGCTTTGCTACTACCACATGGATCATCTGAGGAATGTTCTCAAGCTTAAAGAATTTTACCCAATTTGTAAAAAGAAATGGAGACCCCACCTACTGGGAAGAAGTGTCACAGGGGGAGCATCCAGTGGGTACCCACAGCCACATCACCTCCACGGAACCGTTCCCAGCTGGGCAAGTGTCACAAGCACCAGGGTAGTCAGGGTGATGGGAGAGGTCCTGGACGAGCCTGGCAGGACCTGAGTTGCTCCGGGGCTGAGCTTCGCACAGGCTCCGACCCTGTGATCCAGAGGACAGGCCAAGACACACAGCCACTGAGTTCCCAAGCCAAGCAGTTGCCACTCATCCCCACAGAGTGACCCACCTGGTACCCATCAACTGAAAGCAGAGCAGGGAGTCCCTGGGGGCTAGAGCATCAATCTACGCTGCCTACGATGGCGGTTGAATGGTAGGGCCTCACGCGGTGCCCATTGTCAACTTTTCCTGGCTCTTGTCGGGCTCCACGCGCCTTCCCTGGCGCCCCGTCTCGGTCACGAGCCCCAGTGACACGTCACAGGGGCAGGGTTGACCAGTGTGTGAGTGGCTGAGCGAGGAGTTGACTTGTCTCCTCGGATTACCTTTCCTCGTGATCGCAGACTGCATAACCCGCTCTCGGTTGGTAATTTTCTTACCCAGTGGGTTTTGGGGCTCTGCTGGTGGCCTCCATGGCGCGGACTCCCACCCGCTCCCCTGTTCCTCCAGGATCCCCCGCCTAGCCAGGGCCAGCCCGCAGCGTCTATGACTGACACTCACCATGGTCCTGCATACAGGCTGCTCAACCCACATCTGAGTCTTGTGTCTCTACATCACCCGGAAGGAGCAGTGTCTTCTTCCACATGCCACAGGCTTCTCTATACGGACCCCACCGCCTGAAAGCTGCATTCAATCCCCACAGATGGAACCCAAGCTGCTCACTGGGAACTCGCTGATGGGTGCACACTTGACTTCTGCAGGTTTGCTCCTCTCAGCACAAGTATACCCTCTTGCCTTTCCACTTGAGCAAGTGGTCATTTCTAGGAAACTGACACCATCTAGGCTCCCCAAGGTGCTCAAGGGAGGGCCCATGGAGAGCCTCAAAAGGTGATAAAACTGTAGGAATAGGTTTACGCCAAAGGGCAGAAGGACAAGGAAAGAGTCCACACTAGCAAGGAGGAAGTGCCATTGACATCCAGGCCCCTAGAGACCCAGGGATAATTCTGTTTCATGGCGTGCAGTCCTGGACTCCGGAGAGAACTTTTCCCTGCCCTTAAAAAAGAACTTGAGAGAGAAGGACCAGGAGTCCCCTCTGAGCTCCTTCTGGGATGAACATAGGATCCTAGGCACACAGCTCTGCTGGAGAAGTCCTGCCTTTTGGGACAGATGAAACCATATTCCTGGATCAAGCCCCAGGCTTCTCCTGGTGCTGGAGAAGTCCAAGAAAATGCTAGTGTCCAAATCTCCAGGCTAGCTGATGTTGCTGAGGCTGGAGAATGAGATGCAGGGCACCAAGCTGTCAGATAGTCAAACATGAGGTCTTCCCCACCAGAACTGCCAGGCAAGGCCCTGCTGTAGACAAGGGTGATTCCACTGCTAGTGCTGCCCACTTCCATTATAACTCCGAGCAAATCCAGTGTTCCCATGTGGCTATTCAGAATGATCCAGCCTTCTTGGGGAAGAACAGTGCTTGTAAAAGAAGCAGCAAAATCTTGGAGGATAAGATGGAGACTTTGGAGGATAAAACAGAAACCATGGCAAACGGCAGTGCCACCCAATTTATCTCTTTTCTTTCCTCACTTGGTGGAAAGATAGCAGACTCTCTTCCTCTGGTCTCCTGCACTTTCCAGTCACAGCTCCTCATAGCACTACTGACTTGGCCCACCTGGCTGCCAGTTCTCCTATCCTACCTGTCCCTCTGCTCTTAGCCCCATACCCTTCTCCTCCAAGTGTCACTACTAGCAGGGGGACAGGCAGGATAGGAGAGCCAGCTGCCAGGTAGGCCAGTTCAGTAGTGCCAGGAGCAGCTGAGACCTACAAAGTGCAAGTGACCAGAGGTAGGGTGTCTGTGGTCTTTCTAGCAGTTGAGGTAAACAGTAAAAAGACAGATTGGATAGCTCTGCCATGGTTTCTATTTTATGCTCCAAAGCCTCCATCTTACCCTCTAAGCGTTTGCTATTTCTTTTACACCTAATGTTCTTCCTCAAATAGCCTAGTTCTTTCTGAAGTCAGGCAGGGACATTTAGTTTGCGGAGGCAGCTCACCTCTATCCCACGACAGTTGCAGTGGATGTGGCAGCAGCAGCAGCAATGGAACTGACCTCGTCCTTGTCAGGGCATATGCTCTGGGTGGGGAAGAGCTCATGGTGGTATCTTTGACAGCTTGTTGCCATACATCTCCTTCTCCAGCATCAGCAGCATCATCAAGCTTGGAGATCTGGACACTCCAGCATTACCTTGGTGGACTTCTCTATGTGAGAAGCCTGGACCTGGGTCGGGGAGCATGGTTGCCTCTGTCCCAAGTGCAGAGCTGTGTTCTGGGGATAGGTATGCTCTTTCCAGAAGGAGCTCATCAGGACACATGAGACTTCTCACTAAAGTTCTTTTTGAGTATGAGCAAGGGAGGTTTCCCTCCAGAACCTCAAATTGCACCCCAAGGAAGAGAGATGCCCCTGAGTCCCTAGGAACCTAGATGTCAATGGTACTTCCTCCTTTCTAGGGTGGGCCCTCTCCTTGATCTTCTTGAAGAGCTTGGATGGTGTCAGTTTCTTAGGACTAACAACCTGCTCGGGGTGGGGGAGGCAGGGGGGTATACCTAGGACTGAGAGGAGGGATGCTTGTGGAGGTCAATTGTCCATCCATCAGCAAGTTCACAGCAGATAGTGTGGGTTCCTTCTACTGGACTTGACCCCACGATTAAATTGATAGGGTCCCCAGAGAGGAGCCGGTGGCCTGCAAGATGGAACATGTCTCCTTTGGGATAATGTAGAGTCTAGGTGGTGAAGGCATGTGACCCAGATATGGAATTAGCAGCCTGTAAGCAGGACCAGTGCGAAGGACAGATGCAGACACCGTGGGGTAGCCCTTGCTAGGTGGGGGAACCTAGAGGAACAGGGGCACTGGTGGCAGTTGATGCCAAGAGCACTGCTGGTGGGACCCAAAAACCAATTGAGTAAGACAATTTCCCATTGAGAGCATGCTGTACAGCTTTGGATCACAAGGAAGAGTAAACCACCAAGAACAGACTTCTTAGCGATCAACTCCTCTCTCAGCCAAGCACCCAAAAGCCACTCCCATGCTTGTGACTTGTCAGTGGGGCTCATAATGGAGATAGGGTGCCAGCGAGGTCACATGGGCCCTGCCAAGTGCCAAGAAAAGGTGACAACAGGCACCACACAAGGCCTCACCAACTACCAGCACAGGTGGATGTTCTAGTCCTGGGGACTTCTTGCTGCTGCTGGAGGAGGAGATGAGCACCAGGGAGGTCACTCTGTGGGGATAAGTGGGAACTGCCCAGTCTGGGCACTCAGTGGCTGTGTGTCCTGGCCTGTCCCCTGGGCCACAGGAAAGGAGTCTGCACAAAGCTCAGCCCAGGAACTGGAACCCGGGTCCTATCAGGCTCCTCAAGGACATTTCCCATCTCAAGAAACTGGAACTGGAACTGGAACCCAGGTCCTGTCAGGCTCCTCAAGGACCATTTTCCGTCTATCCTGGTCCGAGGTCATAAGCCCAGCTGCAAAGGGTTCTGAGGAGGTGACGCAGTTGTGTGATCTGACTGGATGCTGCACCCATGACATCTCTTCCCAGTTGAACCTCTTGGTTTCATTTTGCAAATTGCTTGAAAATCATTTAAGCTTTAGAACGTTCCTCAGGTGATCCATGTGGTGGGGGCCCAGCCAGGCTTTGAACCCTGGCAGTGCAATTCCAGAACACCTGTTTTGTCCTGTGGGCCTCCTTGTCATGTACACTCATGTGTTGTTTTATTTTATCTTTCTCTGTAGTCCTTCCTACCTAGTAACTTGGCTTATCTATGATGAGCTCATGCGTGCCTAGGAGGAGGTTTTTACTTCAACACCTAAGAGGACCATGGCCAGCACTTTGCTACAGTTGCCTCAGAAAATATGGGGCAGGATC
>NW_007249014.1:0-1008 GCF_000164805.1 Carlito syrichta
CGTGACCTAGAAATCCAGTTGCTTGGATATCAAGATAAAGACTCCAATAAAGTTCTTGTGGCATAGGAACCCAAGATTCCTGGTTCCCTTTTCAAAAAAACACACTAAAAATGTAGCAACATAGAAACCCAGATTGCTGATTAAACCTTATCAAGAGAACTTCTAGATTTAGGCGATTGAGAACTCCAAGAACCGCATTCCCTTTCCGTTCTCAGCAAGATGGCCTGATGTTCCCTGTCAATGTGGATTTCAAAACTCTGTATACAAAAATGCATATTCCTAGGTGTTTCTTAGGGACGTGAAATCCATGATTCCTGGTTACGTTTTAACAATTCATACAAAATATTAGTCAACTGGAAACCCAATTGTCTCTCTCCAAATAAAAGTACAAACCGAAATTTAGGGATTTAATTTCCTTTATATGAAGACTGCTATTACACACATTCGTGCCTCCAATCCCTGATTCTTCTTTAGCCGTCAGCAAGACGCCCTGTAGAGTTTAAGGACTGAGGACTCGTATAACCCAGATTCCTTATTTTTAGAAACAGTCGTGCACTTGCCTGTATATGAGTACTCCCTTTCCCAGATACATGCATCGAAACCCTGATGCTTGTTTAGACCTCAGGAAGACGCCGTGCAGTTTTTTGGGTGTTGAGAACACATGTCACACTGATTCCTTAATCTGTCTTACAAAAAGTCGGTGAAGTTGCCTGTATATGAGGATTTCATTTCCCTAGAATATGCTTCAAAAACCAAAATTCGTGTTTAGGCCTTAACAAGAAACACTGTGGTTTTTTTGGGGATTGTGGACACGTGTAAACCAGATTCCTTATTCTTCCTTAGCCATAGACAGTGCAGTGTCCTGTATATGAGGACACCCATTATCCAGATTCCTACTGAGAAAACCTGATTGATGGCTGTCTCTTAGCAAGACGCTCTGTAGGTTTTTGTGATGGAGGACTCGTGTAACCAAGATTCCTTATTCTTCCATAGCAACAGGTCGTGTTG
>NW_007249014.1:2204-9344 GCF_000164805.1 Carlito syrichta
CAAAGACTCTTTATTCTGTTTTAGTTAGAGTCCGTATAGTGTCCTGTATATGAGGGTTCTCTTTCCCTAGATTCCTGTTTCAAAACCCTGATTCTTGTTTAGCCCTTAGTAAGACGCCATGTAGAATTTTTTGATAGAGGAACAGTGGAAAACAGATTTCTTCTTTTTCCTTAGCAAGAGGCCATGCAGTTTCCTGTATATGAGGACTGCTCTTACCCACATTCATGCCTCGAATCCCTGATCCTTCCTTAGCCGTCAGCAAGATGCCCTGTAGAGTTTCAGGACTGAGGACTCGTATAACTCAGATTCCTTATTTTTAGCAACTGTCGTGCAGTTGCCGGTATATGAGTACTCCCTTTCCCAGATAAATGCGTCAAAAACCTGATGCTTGTTAGGACCTTAGGACGACGCAGTGTAGTTTTTTGGGGATTGACAACACATGTCACCCAGATTCCTTATTCTTTCGTAGGAAAAGTCTGTGCAGTTACCTGTATATGAGGATTTCATTTCCCTAGATTATGCTTCGAAAACCCAAATTCGTGTTTAGACTTTAGCAAGACACCCTGAGGTTTTTTTTGGAATTGCGGACACGTGTAAACCAGATTCCTTGTTCTTCCTTAGCAATAGACACGGCAGTTTCCTGTGTATAAGGACACCCAATATCCAGATTCCTACTCCCAAAACCTGATTGGTAGTTATCTCTTAGCAAGATGCTCTGTAGGTTTTTGGGATGGAGGACTCGTTTAACTAAGATTCCTTATTCTTCTACAGCAACAGGTAGCATAGTGTTCTATATATGAGGACCACCATTATTGAAATTCTTGCTTCATTCTCAGAGATACGCCGAGGCATTTCCTGGTGACCTAAAATTCCAGTTGCTTGGATATCAAGAGAAAAACTCCCATAAAGTTCTTGTGGAATTGGAAGCCATGATTCTTAGTTCCCTTTTCAAAAGAAACACTAAAAAAGTGGCGACATAGAAGCCCATATTACGGATTAAACATTATCCAAAGAACTTCTAGATTTCGGCGATTGAGAACTCCAAGAACCAGTTGCCTTTCCGTTCTCAGCAAGATGCCCTGATGTTCCCTGTCTATGTGGATTCCAAAACGCTGTATACAAAAATGCAGATTCCCAGATGTTTCCTAGGGACGTGGAATCCATGATCCCTGGTTACATTTTAATAATTCGTATTAAATATTGGGCTACTGCAAAACCATCGGCTTCTCTCCAAATAAAAGGAAAAACGGAAATTTAAGGTTTCCCAAGTTCATCTAAGACCAGTGTGACACCAAATACGGCAAGAAGATACTTTTGTTCCGGGAATCTGGCCTTAGTTGTCCCAAGGCACCTAAGGGACTTGTACTACCAGATACCCGTTTACAACTCTCAAGGAGACCATAATGTTGGTGGAGTCCTTAAATGACTGATTCATAATACCCACAAGCCAAATATCTCCGAAACATGAGACGAGCTCGAAGTCCTAATTCTTGTGTATCCCGTAGCAAGAAACACTGAGGATTTCTCGTATTGGAGACTAGTGTATCACAGATTCCCCATTTTTCCTTAGTAAGGGGCCGTGTATTGTCCAGTATATGAGGACTCCGTTTCACCAGAATCCTCTTTGAAAACCCTGATTCTTGTTTAGCCCTTAGCAAGATGTCATAAAGATATTGTGATGGAGGAACGGTGTAAAACAGGTTTCTTATTTCTCCTTAGCAAGAGATCATGTAGACTCTGTATATGAGGCCCGCTATTACCTATTTTTCAGCTTCTAAATCCTGATTCTTGTTTAGCCCACAGCAGATTGCCTATTGAGTGTTAGGACTGAAGACTGCTATAACCCTGATTCTTTTTCTTCCTTGGCAAGGGGCCGTTTATTTTCCTGAATATTAGGACTCTCCTTAAATTGATCCTGATTCGAAACTATGAATCTTTTTAACCCATTCCAAGATGCCCTGTAGATTTTTGGGATTGAGGACTTGTGTAACCCAGATTCCTCACTCTTTCTTACACAAAGGTCAAGTAGTTGCCTGTATATAAGGACTCCATTACCCCACATTCATGCTTCAAACACCCTGATTCGTGTTAGACCATAGCAAGACGGCCTGAAGTTTTTTGGGGATTGAGGACACGAGTAACGCAGATTCCTAAGTCTTACTTAGCAATAGGCAGTGAAATGTCCTGTATGTGAGGACTCCCATTACCCAGATTGGTGATTAAACCTTATCAAGAGGCACTGTAGATTCCGTTTAATGAGAACTCCTAGAACTGGATTTCCTTTTCGTTCTCAGCAAGGTGCCCTGATTTTCCCTGTTGATGTGCATTCCAATCACTGTGTACAAAATACAGATGTCAAGAAGTTTCCTAGGGTCGTGGATTCCATGATTCTTGGTTACCTTTAAAAACACGTACTGAAAATTTGGCAACTGCGAAACACTTTTCCCTCTCAAAATAGAAAGAGAAACGGAAGGGGAAGTATTACAGTGTTCACCTTAAGACCAGAGTTACATACAAATATGGCAAGAAGAATCTTTTTGTGTTGGAATCTGGCCTACGTTTTTCCGAGGAACCTAATGGACTTCGAGTGCCCGATACCCGTTTACAGCTTTCAAGAGGACCAGAAGGTTGCTGGAGTCCTGAAATGACCGATTCGTAATATCCGCATGCTAAATTGTTCCGAAACATTTGGGGAGCCCGATCCCTGTTTCTTGTTTGTCCCATGGCAGACCCCTGGGAATTTTATGGATAGAGGACTCGTACAACAAAGATTCTTTATTCTTTTTTAGTTCGAGGCCATGTAGTGTCCTGTATATGAGGATTCTCTTTCCATAGATTCCTGGTTCGAAATCCTGATTCTTGTTTAGCCCTTATTTTAGACACCATGTAGACTTTTTGATAGAGTAACCGTGTAAAAAAGATTTCTTATTTTTTCATAGCAAGAGGCCATGTATTTTCCTGTATATGAGAACTGTTATTATGCACATTCATGCCTGGAATCCCTGATTATTCTTTAGCTGTAACCAAGATACCCTGTAGAATTTCAGGACTGAGGACTCATATAACCCAGATTCCTTCTTTTTAGCAACAGCCGTGCAGTTGCCTGTATATGAGTTCTCCCTTTCCCAGATACAGGCGTCTAAACCCTGATGCTTTTTAGGACCTTAGGAAGACGCCTTGTAGTTTTTTGGGGATTGAGAACACATGTCACCCAGATTCTTTACTCTTTCTTAGGAAAAGTCTGTGCAGTTACCTGTATATGAGGATTTCATTTCCCTAGATTATTCTTCAAAAACCCAAATTCGTGTTTAGCCCTAAACAAGACACACTGAAGTTTTTTTGGGGATTGCGGACACGTGTAAACCAGATTCCTTATTCTTCCTTAACAATAGACACTGCAGTTTCCTGTGTATGAGGACACCCGTTATGCAGGTACCTAGTCCCAAAACCTGATTGGAAGTTATCTCTTAGCAAGACGTTCTGTTGGTTTTTGGGATGGAGGACTCGTGTAACTAAGATTCCTTATTCGTCTAGAGCAACAGCTCATGTAGTTTTCTGTATATGAGGACTCACATTAATGAAATTCTGCCTTCATTCTCAGACACAAGCCAAGGAACTTCCTGGTGACCTAGAATTCCAGTTGCTTGGATATCAAGAGAAAGTTCTTGTGGAATTGGAAACCAAGATTCCTGGTTCCCTTTTCAAAAGACACACTAAAAATGTGGCAACATAGAAGCCTAGATTGCTGATTAAAACTTATCAAGAGAACTTCTAGATTTAGGTGATTGAGAACTCCAAGAACCGGATTCCCTTTCCGTTCTCAGCAAAATGCCCTAATTTTCCCTGTCTATGTGGATTCCAAAACTCTGCATACAAAAATGCAGATTCCCAGATGTTTCCTAGGGACGTGGAATCCATGATTCCTGGTTACATTTTAATAATTCATACTAAATATTTGGCAACTGCAAAACCCTTGGCCTCTCTCCGAAGAAAAGTACAATCAGAAATTTAAGCATTACCACGTTCATCTTAAGACCAGAGTTACATCCAAATACGGCAAGAAGATACTTTTGTTCCGGGAATCTGGCCTTAGTTGTCTCGAGGATCCTAAGGAACTTGTACAACCAGATACCTGTTTACAACTCTCAAAAAGACCACAATATTGCTGGAGTCCTGAAATGACTGATTCATAATATCCTAAAGCCAAATATCTCCAAAACATGAGACCCGCTCGATGCCCTGATTCTTGTTTATGAAATAGCAAGACTCACTAAGAATTTTTCGGATTGGAGACTAGTGTATCACAGATTCCTTATTTTTCCTTAGCGAGGGGATGTGTACTGTCCAGTTTATGACAAGTCCGTTTCCCCAGAATCCTGTTTGAAAACCCTGATTCTTGTTTAGCCTTTAGCAAGATATCATGTATATATTATGATGGAGGAACTGTTTGAAACAGGTTTCTTATTTCTCCATAGCAAGAGATCGTGTCGATTCTGTATATGAGGTGTGCCATTACCTATGTTGCAGCTTCTAAATCCTGATTCTTGTTTAGCCCACAGCAGATTGCCTGTTGATTTTTAGGACTGAAGACTGCTATAACCCCGATTCTTTTTTGCCTTGGCAAGGGGTCGTATATTTTCCTGTATATTAGGACTCTCATTACATAGATCCTGCTTCAAAACTATGATTCTTTTTTAGTCATTTCCAAGATGCTCTGTAGATTTTTGGGATTGAGGACTCGTGTAAACCGGATTCCTCATTCTTTCCTAGCAGAAGGTCAAGTAGTTGCCTGTATATAAGGACTCCATTTCCCCAGATTCATGCTTAAAACACACTGATTCGTGTTTAGCCCATAGCAAGATGGCCTGAAGATTTTTTGGGATTGAGGACATGAGTAACACAGATTCCTTATTCTTACTTAGCAATAGGCAGTGAAGTTTCCTGTATGTGAGGACTCCCATTACCCAGATTCCTACTTCAAAAACAGATTCGTGGTTACCTCTGAGGAAGACGGCGTGTAGTTTTTGGGATTTAGGACTCAGGAAACCAAGATTCCTTATACTTACTTAACAATATGATGTGTAGTTTCCTGTATATGATGACTCCCATTACCCATCTTCCTGCTTCCCTCTGCAGGATACTGAGACAGTTCCTGGTGACCGAGAATTCCCATTGTTTGGATATCAAGAGAAAGACTCCCATAATGTACTTTGGGACCTGGAATCCAAGATTCCTGGTTCCCCTTCCCATGACCTCCCCAAAATGTGGTATCTTCAAAACCCAACATCCCAAATCCTACCTGCGCACCCACAAGAATTTTCTGTAATTTGAGGTCACATGAATCGAGAGATTTTGTACCAATAAGCCTTTTGATTATGGAGAACATGATTACGGTCGTAGATGTTCCTAGGACACCAAAGGATTTGTAGATCCAGATCCTTGATTACAACTAACAAGAGAAGCAGAAAGTTCATGTGGATCTGTAATGGCTGATTTAGCTTATCCACGGGGCAAGTAGCTGTGAGAAATGTCAGGTTAATGAATCCCAGATTGGTGATTAAACCTTATCAAGAGGCCCTGCAGATTCCGGTTAATGAGAACTCCTAGAAATGGATTTCCTTTTCGTTCTAAGCAAGATGCCCTGATTTTCCCTTTTGATGTGGATTCCAAACTCTGTGTACAAAAGGACAGATGTCCAGAAGTTTCCTAGGGACATGGATTTCATGATACTTCGTTACCTTTAAAAATACCTTCTAAACATTTGGCAACTGCAAAACAATTGTCCCCTCTCAAAATAAAAAGAGAAACAGAAGCAGAAGGATTACAGGGTTCACCTTAAGACCAGAGTTACATCCAAATATGGCAAGAGGATTCTTTTAGTGCTGAAATCTGGCCTTAATTTTTCCGAGGAACCTAACGGACATGAAATGCCTCATACCCGTTTACAACTTTCAAGAGGACCAGAATGTTGCTGGAATCCTGAAATGACCAATTCGCAATATCTGCATGCTAAATTGCTCTGAAACATTTGGGGAACTCGAAGCGCTCTTCCTTGTTTGTCCCATAGAAGACACACTGGAAGTTTTAGGGATAGAGGACACGTACAACAAAGATTCTTTATTCTTCCTTAGTTAGAGGCCGTGTAGTGTCCTGTATATGAGGATTCTCTTTCCCTAGATTCCTGTTTCGAAACCCTGATTCTTGTTTATTACTTAGTAAGACGCTATAGAGGTTTTTTAGATAGAAGAACCATGGAAAACAGATTTCTTCTTGTTTCTTAGCAAGAGGTCATGTAGTTTCCTTTATGTGAGGACTGCTATTACTCACATTCATGGCTCGAATCCATGATTCTTCTATATCTGTCAGCAAGATGCCCTGTGGTGTTTCAGGACTGAGGACTCATAAAACCCAGATTCCTTATTTTTAGAAACAGCCGTGCACTTGCCTGTATATGAGTACTCCCTCTTCCAGATACATGCGTGGAAACCCTGATGCATGTTAGGACCTTAGGAAGATGTCGTGTAGTTTTTTGGGGATTGAGAACACATGTCACCCAGATTCCTTATTATTTCTTAGAAAAAGTCTGTGCAGAAACCTGTATATGAGGATTTCATTTCCCTAGATTATGCTTCAAAAGCCCAAATTCGTGTTTAGCCCTTAGCAAGAAACCCTGAAGTTTTTTTGTGATTGCGGACACATGTAAACCAGATTCCTTATTCTTCCTTAGCAATAGACACTGCAGTTTCCTGTGTATGAGGACACCCATGATCCAGATTTCTACTCCCAAAACCTGATTGGAAGTTATCTCTTAGCAAGACGCTCTGCAGGTTTTCGGCATGGATGACTCGAGTAACTAAGATTCCTTATTCTTATAGAGGAACAGGTCGTGTAGTGTTCTGTATATGAGGGCTCCCATTAGTAAAATCCCAGCTTCATTCTCAGACACTCAAGAGGCATTGCTTGGTGACCTAGAATTCCTGTTGCTTGAATATCAAAAGAAAGACTCCAATAAAGGTCTTGTGGCATTGGAACCCAAGATTCCTGGTTCCCTTTTCATAAAACACACTAAAAATGTAACAACATAGAAGCCCAAATTGCTGATTAACCCTTATCAAGAGAACTTCTAGATTTAGGCGACTG
>NW_007249015.1:0-2082 GCF_000164805.1 Carlito syrichta
CTTGTCATCTGACTTAACTACCTAACTACCTATCTAACTTGCTGGCCAGCAAGCTGACTTAACTAGGTGACTTAAATAACTAGCCAGTTGGCTAGCCAGCTGACTTCACCAGCTAGCTAGCTAGTTAGCTTACTCGTTATCTAACGTGCTAGCTAGCTTTCTGTATTATCTGACTTAACTCGTTAACTAACAAGGCAGCCAGTTGCCTCAACCAGTTTACTTAACTCGTTAGCTAACTAGCTAGCTATCTAACTCATCCAGCTGACTTAACTCGTTAGCTACTAGCTAGCTAGCCTACTCAAACAGTTGACTAATGCCATTTGCTAACTAGCTAGCTAGCTGATTCAACCAGCTGACTTAACCCTTCAGTTAACTAGCTAACTACCTGACTCAACCTGCTGACTTAACCCATTAGCTATCTTTCAAGCTAGCTGTGTGAACCAGCTAAGTAAGAAAGTTGACTTAACTAGCTTACTTAGCTAGCTGACTTAACTAAGTAGCTAGCTGAATTAACTGGCTGACTTAACTAGTTAGCTACCTGACTTAACTACCTGAATTATAAAGTTAGCTAACTATTTAACTAGCTGAGTTAACTAGTTAGCTAACTAATTTGGTAGCAGATTTTAGTAGCTGACTTAAATTGCTAGCTAATAGGTGAGCTAACTGACTTAGCTAGCTGACTTAGCTAGCTAGCTGTTTAGCTAGCAGACTTAGTTAGTTGACTTAACTAACTGGCCAGTGAGATAGCTAGCTGATTTAACAAGTTGGTTAATGAGTTAGCTAACTATTTTAACTAGTTGATAAATGAGTAAATTAGTTTATTTAACTTGTTAGTTAAAAACTTAGCTAGGTTACTTACCTTGTTGGCTGATGAGTCGGCCGAATAGTTAGCTGATTTAACACGTTGGCTGACTACACAGCCGACTTGTTAGCTGGCATAACGAGTTGGTTGATTGGGCGGGCTAGGTCAAAAATTTGACTGACGAGTTTGCCCACTAGTTAGCTCGGTTAACTAGTCAGAGTGCTGGTTTGCTTAACAAGCTATTCGGTCGAGTAGTTGACCAAGTATGTAGCTGGCCTAACTAGTAGGCTTACTAGTTAGCTGAGCTAACTTATCAGCTGAAAAGTTGGACGAGTAGTCGTCCTTTTGGTTAGTTAACTCAACTATTTGGCTGGCTTATAGGATTACCAGTTAGATGACTAAACATGTAGGCCTGCGTGTGAGCCAACAGGTGAGCTGACTTAACAAGTTGACCAGTGAGTGAGCTGAATAGTCAGCTGACTTAACTAGTCGGTCGGCAAATGAGCCGAATTCTCAACTGATTTAACTAGTCAGCCAGCGACTGAGCCGACTTGTCACCTGACTTAACTAGTCGGCCAGCAAATGACCTGACTGGTCAGCTGAATTTAGTGGGCTGACAAGTGAACCAACAGCTCAGAACTAGTAACTAGTCGACCGACGATTGAGCTGACTGGTGAGTCGAGTTATCTAGTCGGCCTGCCAGTGAACCAATGGGTGAGCTGCCTTAACTAGTTGACCGGCGAGTGAGCCAAATGGTGAGCTGAGTTAACTAGTCGGCTGGTGGGGAGGTCGACTAATTAGTTGACCTGTTGGCCTGCAAGTGAGCTGACAAGTTAGTTGACATGTTGGCTGGTGAGCGAGTCTACTAGTTTGCTGAATGGTTGGCAGGCGAGTGAGCCGACTAGTTAGCTGACCTGATGGAAAGCAAGTCATCCCAATAGTTAGCTGACCAGCTAGCTGAGTTGCTAGCTGACTAGTCATCTAAGTAAGTAGCTGTTTTGCTAGCTGTCTTAATGAGCTAGCTGACTTGCTAACTGGCTATCTAGCTGACATAACTAGCTAGCAAACAAGTTATCAAGCTGTCTAACTAGCTGACTTAATTAGCTTGTTAACTGGGTCGTTAGCTGGCTAGCTGACTTTAGCTGAATAAATAGCTGACTTTCTAGCTAGCTTAACTAGCTGGCTTACTAGCAACATGACTAGCTAGCTGACTTAACTAGGTAGCTAAATAGTTAGCTGACTTGCTAGCTGACTTAACTAGTTAACTGGCTAGATAGCCG
>NW_007249015.1:3103-6709 GCF_000164805.1 Carlito syrichta
GGTAAGCCAGCTGACATAACTAGTTGATTAATGAGCTAGGCCACCTACCTGACGAGCCTGCTAATAAGCTGGCTTATCTTGCCAGCAACCTAGCTAGCCAGCTGGCTATCCAGCTATCTTAACTAGCTGACTTAACTAGATAGACATCCAGCTATCCAGCTGGCATAACTAGCTAGACACCTAGCTAGCCAGCTGGCAAGCCAGCTCACTTAACTCGTTGACTTTACTAGCTACCAAGCTCTCTAGCCAACAGACAAAATTAGCTAGCTACCAATAAGTCAGGTGACTAGCCAGTTGACTTAACTAGCTGACTTAACCAGCTAGCCAGCAGGCTAGCCTGTTGACTTAACAAGCTAGTTACCTAGCTAACAAGATGTCTAGCCACTTGAATTAACTAGCTGACTTAACCAGGTAACCAGCTGGCTAACCAGGTGACTCAACTATGTGACTTACTTCATTAGCCACCTGGCCAACCAGCTGACTTAACTAGCTGACATCAGTAGATAGCCAGCTGACTAACCAGCTGACTTAGTTAGCTAGCTACCTATGTATCCCGCTGGCTTGACATAACTAGCTCGCTACCTAGCTAGCCATCTTCAAGTCAGATGACTTAACTAGTTGAAATTAACAGATGGCCTGCTTGCTAGTCAGCTGAATTAACCAGGTTGATATATAGCTGGGCTCTGGCTTGTAAGCTTACTTCACTAGTCGACTTAACAAAGTAGCCAGCTGTCTAGTGAACTGACGTAAGTAGCCAGCTACCTAGCTAGCCAGTTGGCTAGCCAACTGACTTATCTAGGTGACTTAAATAGATAGCCACCGGGATAGACAGTTGACTTATCTATCTAGCTACATAACTAGCCAAGTGTCTGGAGAGGTGATGCAACTAGGTGACTTAACTAACTAGCCAGCTAGCTATCTTGCTGATCTAACTGCCAAGGTACCTAGCTAGCCAGCTGGATAGCCATCTGACTTAACGAGCTAGCTACCTACATAGCCTGCTGGCTTGCCAGCTGACTTAACTATTAGCTATCTAGCTAATCAGCTGGATATTGAGCTGACTTAACTAAGTTATTTAACTGACTAGTTAACTGGCTAGCCAGCCGACTTAACTAGCTAGCTACCCAGCTCGGTGGCTGGCTCACCAGCTCACTTAACTCACTGACTTAACTAGCTAGCAAGCTGACTAAACTAGCTGACTTAACCAGCTAGCTACCAAGCTAGTCAGCTGGCTTAATTAGCTAGCTTAACTAGCTAGCTACCTAGCTAGCTATATTGGTAGCCACCTGACTAAACTAGCTGACATAACTAGCTAGCTCTCATAACTAGCTGTCTTATGGAGCTTGCTTCCTAGCTAGCCAGCTGGTTTAACTAGCTGAGTTAACTAGCTAACTACCTAGCTGGCCAGCTGACTTATATAGTTAGCTAACTAGTGAGGTACCTAGCAAGCCAGCTGACTTAAATAGTTATCCTACAAGATAGCTACCTAGATAAAAAGCTGACTCAAATAGTTAGTGGCCTAGCTAGCTTGCTGACTTAACCAGCTAGCTGACTAGTAAGTGTATTCCTTATCTAACGTGCTAGCTAGCTGACTTAATCATCTGACTTAGCTCGTTGTCTAAAGAGCAAGGTAGCTTACTTAACCAGCGACTTAACTCATTAGCTAACTAGTTATCTTGCTTACTCAACCAGCTGACACAACCCGTTTGCTAACTGCCTAGCTAACTTACTTAACCAGCTGACTTAACCCGTTAGTTAACTAGCTAACTACCTCACACAACCTGCTGACTTAACCCATTAGCTAACTAGCTAGCACACTGTCTTAACCATCTGACTAAATTTGAAAGCTGACTTAACTAGCTGACTTAGCTATCTGACTTAACTACTTAGTTGACATAACAGGCCAACTTAAGTTAGCTAGCTGACAACTACATGAATTAAATAGTTAACTAACTATTTAACTAGCTGAATAACTAGCTGTTTTAATAATTATCTAACTAGTTAAATAGCAGACTTAATTAGATGACTTAAATAGTTAGATCACTAGTGAGCTAGCTGACTTAGCTAGCTTACTTAGGTAGCTAGCTGGTTAGATAGCTGAATTAGCTAGCTGACTTAACTAGTTGGCTAATGTGATAGCTAGGTGACTTAACGAGTTGTTTAATGAGTTACCTAACTGTTTTAACTATTTGGTAATCGAGTTAACTAGCTGAAGTAACTAGTTGGTTATCGAGTTAGCTAGGTGAATTAACTTGTGGGCTGATGAGTCGGCAGACTACTTAGATTGTTTAATACGTTGGGTGCCTACTCGGCCGACATGTAGACTGGCTTAACAAGTCGGCTGACTACTCAGCCAACTAGTTGCTGGGTTAAAATGATGACTGACGAGTTGGCCCACTAGTTAGCAATGTTAACTAGCAGCCTGCTTCTTTGCTGACCTAACTAGTCAGTCGACTAGTTGGCTGATAATAAGTTGACCTAAGTAGTCAGCCGACAAGTTAGGTGTGCTAACTTGCCGGCTGACAAGTTGGTTGAATAGCCAGACGATTGTTTATCTCACTTTACTACCTCGACAGCTAGTTGGTGGACCGGTTACCTGACTTAGCTTGTTGGCCTTTGCGTGAGCCAACAGGTGAGTCGACTTAACTCGTCAGCCAGAGAATGAGCCGAATGGTCAGCTGACTTAACAAGTCAGCTGGTGAGTGAGCTGACTGATCAGCTGACTTTAGTCAGCTGGTGAGTGAGCCAACTGGTTAGAATACTTAAATATTCGGCCAGTGAGTGACCAGACCAGTGAGCCGAATTAACTAGTTGGCTGTAGAATGAGCCGATGGGGAACATACCTTAACTAGTCAGCTTGCAAGTGAGACATTGGTGAGCTGACTTAACTAGTCAGCTGGCGAGCAAGCAGACTAGTTAGCTGTCCTGTTGGCCTGTGAGCAAGCTGACGAGTTAGCTGAATTTTTGACTGGCGAGTGAGCAGAGTAGTTTGCTGATTTGTTGGCAGGTGAGTGAGCAGACTAGTTAGCTGACCTGATGGAAAGACAATGTGGCCACTAGTTAGCTAAACAGCTTGCTGAGTTGCTAGTCCACTTGTTAGCTAAGTAACTAGATGATTTGCTAGCTGACTTAACTAGATAGCTGACTAACTACTGGCTATGTGGCTGACATAACTAGTGAGAAAACAAGCTATCTAGCTGTCTATCTATCTGGCCAGTTAGCAGGCTCGCTGACTTAACTATCTAGTTGATTAGTTTGCTGAACATATAGCTGAATTAAATAGCTAGCTGACAAGCAACCTGACTACCTAGCTGACTTAACTAACTAGTTTAATAGTTAACTGACTTGCTAGGTGACTTAACTAGCTAGTTGGCTAGCTAGCTGACTTAACTAACTAACTAGCTAGTTGGTTGGCTAGCTGGCTTGCCAGCTGACTTAACAAACTAGCTACCTGGTTAGCTAGAAGGCTAGCAACCTGGCTTATATAGCTAGCTACCTGGCTGACTAGTTGGCTAGGCAGCTGGCTACTTAGCTAGAGGGTTGACCATTTGGCTAGCTAGCTGAATTAAATAGCCAGCTGGCTGGCTGGACAGTCTGATAGCCAGG
>NW_007249016.1:0-6977 GCF_000164805.1 Carlito syrichta
GTATTGGGAACATCTTAGGGTTGGAACTGTTCTATATCTCTATTTAAAGGGGGTTACACAATTTTATGCACTTACCAGAATTCACCAAGCTATATTTTTCACGCAAGTGAATTTTGTTATATGCAAATAATGCCTTAATAAAAACCCTCAATGACTAAAAAGTAGCCCCTGCAACTGCATAAAATGAAAGCCACGAACACTCTCACAAGTCTCAGGTCAGTCAGCTGTCTGTGGGTGCACCTGTGTCTGTTGCAATGACTGTGACTCTGTGGCTCTCACTGAGCTCTCACAGGTATGGGTTGGTGGCTATCTAGGATGGCCTTTTTCTCCTCCAGTTATCAGTATGTTTGTGATCCAGGATTTTCTAGGATTGTATGATGACCACAGCCCAGGGCTGTCCTTGTGGTAAAGGGAGAGGGAGCAGCAGCCACTCAAAATGCAACCGGAAGCAAGGTTCACTCAGCATTCCTGCTAGGTGGGCCAGGAAATGTGACTGTGCTCAAGATGCCTGCGTAAGGGGACTCCAGAGCCCTGAATTGGCACACCGTATCCCATGGCAAGGGGGCTTGACAGAAAACCAAGCTGGCTTATACAAAAGACCCATTTTTGTGATACTTTATTAAGTCATTAACCCGTGAATGGACTAACTCATCCATGAGGCCAAAGCCTCATGACTCAATCAGCTCTTAATACTGTCACATTGGGAGTTAGCTACAACATGGGTTTCAGAGGATACAAACACAAAAACCCTAGCAGGCTGTATTGTTTGATCTTCACAGCATCTGTGTGTCTCAAACATTGGCATCAAGAAGTGAGTGAGTGGTGCTGTCTCCATCATCAGGGCCCAAGACATAGCAGATGAATCAGTTACATCTGAAGTGACCCCCGGAACCAGGAGTGCTGTGGCACTGTCCAAGATACCAAATGCACAGCTCCTTCACTCTTGCTGACCTCAGCACTGCACCCTAGTGTTTCTCTTGATAACTGGAAGTGGAATTTCAAGCAAAATATTTAAAACTCTTAAATGGATACTCTGGGGCTCTCCTTTGAATTTATCATTTGGATTGACCCTCAACCTGAGCTGAAAAACAACAATAAAGCCCCACATGTTTGAAGGCATTGTGCACTCACAAGACAGTCAAGAGATAAGAGAAGCCTATGAAGATAATCCTAAAATTTGGGACCATCTATCTCCCAGAGGCATCTGTGGATTCTGATGGAGACAGTTGCAAATCTCAGAACTCCTGCCAGACTTAGTATCTGGAGATAGGCGTGGGGTGGACAATAATTGGACTTCAGAGTCTGCTAAGGAGGGGAGCTCTGTTAATTATTCAGGATTTGGGTTGAGAGCCCAGGGATTCAGAGCAAGAGTGGACTGAAAATAGAGTTGCCCTCACATCAACTGAGCCAGCTTTGAATGACTTCAATCTCTGAAAGAATCCTGGAGATTTGTAATTGCTAATGACTTATTCCATCTGCTGGCAAAATTAAATCTTCCCCAGAACACAATAATCTAGTTAAGAGCTTCAAATAATCTCTATAATTAAAAAATAAGTAATGAGCAAAACTCAGTCAGAAATAACCAAACACATGGGGTGATAAGACATACAGAAAACTAAGAAAAATAGTAGGTAATGGAAACTCATAAGGGATTCAACAATAGAGCTGTCAGATACAGAATGTAATACATATGTGTATAGTGTGTGTGAGGAATTAATATAAGACACTGAAATATTTAACAAACCGGGTTCGGTGGCTCAGCCTGTTATCCCACGCCTTTGGGAGGCTGAGGTGAGTGGAATGCCTGAGCCTGCGGGTTCGAGACCCACCTGGGCAGCGAGACCTCATCTCTACAATAAATAAAAAAATCAGCCGGGCGTGGTAGCGCATGCCTGTAGTTCCGGCTACTTGGAAGGCTGAGGCGGAAGGATCACCGGAGCCCGGCAGGTCGAGGCTGCGGTGGTCGGAAGCGGCCACTGCACTCCAGTCTGGGCGACAGAGTGAGACTCCAACTCAAAAAAAAAAAAAAAGAAAGAAATATTTAACAAAGGATAGGAAACAAAAACAAGAATGGAACAAAATAATCTCCACACCCAGAAATTCCAGAGTGGAAAAAACATACAAACTTAAATAAAGAACTAAGTGGACGAGTTTGAAGGAAGATAAGACACTGTTGAACAGAGAATTAGTGAAACAGAAGGTAGATTAAAATAAATCATCCTGACTGAGACCCAGAAAGAAAGTGATGCAAAATAGAGAAAAAAAGTGTAGGAGATTGATATAGTTCACATCTGACAGCTTCAGAATACACATTCTTTCCTGTGTGCATAAAATATTTACCAAAAGCTGAGCAAGCACTGAGCCATAGATCATCTCAACAAACTTGAAAGGAGTGAGATCACACTATGTTCTTTGGTCACAGTGAAAATTAAGTAGAAATCAATAACTAAAAGATAAATCAAAAATTTCTATATTTTTGGAAACTAAGCAATACAATTTTTTAAAAGAATATTTTAAGCCACTAAGTGGATTTTTATTTTGCTTGAGCTTTTCAGATTGACTTTCTATATAGCCCAAATACTGCTGAATAATCACAGGCAAAATTTTCCCATTGGTTCTGCAGTTTGTGGACACACGTGTGCCAACACAACTGCACACTGCCCAGCTCTGAATATGGGGCCCTGATCAAGCCAAATATCAGGACAAATATTATATTTTACAACAGTGCTTCATCTAACCTTGAATGTATATGGTCATACCTGAATTTTTGTAATGTCTCCCACTAACTGGAGGACCATTCCCATGCCTTCTTCCCCTCCTCTATACACATGAGCACTCAGAGTACATGTGTGCAGGCAAACTCACACCAGTGCAAAAAAAAAGTCCCAAAACAAGCAGCTTCTGTCCTTGGACCAGAGTTTACCAGAATGTCTCCCATCTGCTGGTGTCCCTGTCTCTAACATTTATTATACCTGCTCTTACCTGCCCAGCTGATACTTACCAGATGCTTCTAATCTGTCTGACCTGTAAGATCTGTCTTATCCTTCTAGTTTTTTCTGGACTTGCCCTGGTGTCAGACACACACTCTCATTCAGATAGATAGACAAACAGACATGCAACCCTTTATTAAATACATCCATCTCAGGCAAGAATGTTCCCACAAATTGAATGCATGAAACTGGCGGAACATATACTGCATAACTTAGTTTCTGGACCTAGCTAAACCCCTCATTAACTGTGTGATCTTGGACAAGTCTCCTTAACACTGTGCCATATAGGATTGAGCCAAAGGTCCCCTTCTTGTTCTAATCCCCTTTAGTGAGGATGGTCAAAACAGGCTGTTCATAAATGCTGCAATCCAGCTTTCTATATTGGAATAAGCTTCAACCTTTCAAAATATAGCCTGATGCATACATCATATTTATGAAAAGAATGAATGAAGAATTTTCTACATTAAAGTCTAGATGAATACTTTAGCTGGGACTACACAGCATATACAAACACAAATGTCCTATTTGATTAGGCAGTATAAATAGGTGAAAAAATCATTTTGGTCCCCTGAATTCCACGTGAATACATGAGCCACACAACGTGACATTCACTCGTCAAATAAAACTGAAGACGTGCTAATTTTCCTCTTCACTGGATGAGGTGGCTGACGAAGAATCCTGACTGCCCATTTTGGACTGAGTTTTGACTCCCTGAGCTGTTGAATCCACAAAGATATCAGTAATAATAAAAAAATAATAAATAAATAAATAATAGTCTCTGAAGACTCACGGCATTTAAGAGAAAGGCGCTATGTAAGCAGAAGAGAAACTGACATATGGAGGTCTACTTAAATCTCATCCAAGTGCACCTGGCAAAGAGAAGGCTGAAATGCCAATCAGGCCACTTGGGGATTCAGCAGAAGTTATCTGTCTGATAGGAGTGACCGATATGAAGCACTATCCCAGAATGCCCCTGCAGGTGGATAACCAGCAGACACCCTGCTGCTCGTGTGGCTGTCTTGGCATCCCCGCAGAGGGCTAACTGAACCCTGAGCTGTCCATAGCCTAGTTTGGATGTTTCCCTGCAGACTTTGGAAGCAACATGCTGGGTCATTTGTAACACGGTCACATGTATCAGTACAACCTCCGACACTGCTTGCCTCTATCTATGGTTGACACCATGGTGCCCATGAAGTAGAAGGCACTGGGGAAGTCCCTGAGCAGCGCAGCGCGTCGACTCAGACACCGGCAGCCAGCGCGGCCTGGTAGAACCGGAGGAAGGTGCGCAGCTCTGACTCGGCCATGCCGTGTGCCGCGCTGAAGTTGCGCAGTTTGGCGCCCAGCGCGCCTGCGCCTCCGTGCGCCTCCAGCAGCACAAAGCGGCCGGTGTCCTCGTTGAGGTGCGAGCGGCGGCAGCAGCAGCAGGCGCAGCGTCGGCGGCGGGGCCCCGGCCGGGGGCTGCAGGAGGACACGGTTACCTGAAGGACATCCCTTCCGTGGGAGCAGGAGCATGAGGATGGTGGCCGCTGCGGAGCCCCTCACCGCCTCCCCCTGAGCCGGCACTGAGGGGCGCCTCCGCCTCCTCCCTGGGGCTCAGGCCATGCACGAGTCCCGCGGCGCAGCGGGTGGCTCGGGCTGGAGTGCTCCTCTCCATGCCCCGACACCTTGCTGGCTCCCACGGCCCCTTACCCGCCGCCCTTGGGCGTGGGTCTCCGCTGCCAGGCCCCTGCCAACCCGTGGCCGGCGTCCGCGGGGCTCTGGGCCTCATACTCCTCTCCAGACAAGCCGCGGGCTGCGGGCAGGGCGAGCCATGGAGCCCAGGCGCCTAGGACCAGGACACAGCGGTCGGGCACGGAGAGGGAGCCCCTGGGGGCGTCCCATGAGGCGTCCCATGACGCACAGGCAGTCCTGCTACCATCCCCAGAGATGAGCTGGCAGGGTTCACAAAATTAAATTTAAAAGTCACCTTAGGAATTCATTGGAACAAATCTTGCACGTGCACACACACACATGCACACACACGAATATTCGGGGTGGGGGGAAGGGGAGGGAGGGAGGAAGAGAGAAAAAAGAGGGAGAGACAGACAGACAGAGACAAGGTCTTGCTATGTTGCTCAGACTGGTCTCAGACTCCTGGCCTCAGGTGATACTCCCACCTTGGCCTCCCAAAACACTAGGGATTACAGGCATGAACCACCATGACTGGTCACAAATATAATATTGAGTAACAAAATAATCAAAGTACATACTTAAGATTACATTTACATACAGGCAAACCAACTTTTGGAATCAGAACACAAGATATTGACTACCATTGTGAAGGAACGTGGGAATGATGGGTTTGAGAGATGCTTTGGGGATGCTGGTAATGTCATATATTGTCAATATTGCCTAGGATAACATTTCCCTTTCTTGACTAAGCTATTTGTTAGCTGGCCATATTCATCTTACACTACTCATTGATCTTTAGAGGTAAGTAAAAAAAAATTAGAACATTAAAAAGTGTCATCTATACTTCTGTTGTATGCCTGTCACACTTCATAAAGTACTTTCTATTTTATTTTGTATAATCAATATTTTTTATTACGATATTGTGGGGTACAGTTAAGGGTTAGGTATACAAATACGTTTTATTCAGGCACCCTTGTTGATAAGATGTGTTTACCCGTCCCCAGACATTTACTACTGTTAATTCCATCTCCCCCCACCCCCATAGTTTCCCACTAGTGTCAGTCATTTTCTTATAGTATTACAATGGATGTTCAAGGTCGACTATATGAGTGAGAACATGTGATACTCAGATTTTTGTTTCTGTGAGAGGTCGCTCAGTATTATAGACTCTAGTTCCATCCAGGTTGCTGCAAAATTCATGATTTTGTTCTTTTTATGGCTGCATAGTATTCCATCGTGTATATGTACCACATTCTTTAAATCCAGTCCTCTTTTAATGGGCAGTTTGGTTGCTTCCAGGTTCTTGCTATTGTGAACAATGCTGCAGTAAACATACGTGTGCAGGTATCTTTTTTATAGAGTGATTTGAGTTCTCCAGGATATATTCCCAGTAGGGGGATTGTGGGGTCATATGGGAGATTGATATTTAGAGCTTTTAGGAATTGCCACACTGCTTTCCACAGAGGTTGCACTAGTTTACACTTCTACCAACAGTGTAGAAGTGTTCTCTTTTCGCCACACCCTCCCCAGCAGCTGTTATTTTTTGAGTTGTTGATAATTGCCATTCTGACTAGAGTTAGGTGGTATCTCAGTGTGGTTTTCATTTGCATTTCCCTGATGATTAGTGAGGTTGAATATTTCTTCATGTGTCTGTTGGCTGTTCAGATGTCTTCTTTTGTGAAGTGTCTGCTCATATCTTTTGCCCATTTTATAATGGGGTTGTTTATTTTTTTCTTTTCAGCATGTTTGAGTTCCTTGTAGATCTAAGATGTTAAGCCTTTGTCAGACCTGGTGTTGGGAAATACTTTTTCCCAGTCTGTAGGCTGTCTCCCTGCTCTCTTGATGGTTTCTTTGCCTTTCCAGAAGCTTGTCAGTATAATAAGGTACCACTCGTCTATCTTCTCTCTTATGACCTGTGGGTTTCGGGTTTTGTTCAGGAATTGGATGCCAGTTCCAATTTCCATGAGGGTATGTCCTTCATTTTATAAGGTTTTTATGGTTTGAGGTTTTACATTTAGGTCTCTGATCCATTTGGAGTTAATTTTGTGTATGGGGATAGATAGGGGTCCTGTTTCAATCTTCTGCATATGGTCAGCCAGTTTTCCCAGCACCATTTACTGAATAGATTCTCCTCTCCCCAGTGGTAGGTGGTGGAGGCTTTGTCGAGGATGATTTGGTTGAGAAATTGTGGTTTTGCTTTTGGAATCTCAATTCTATTCCATTGACCTCTATGCCTGTTCATATACCAACACCAAGCTGTTTTGAAGATTGTAGCTTTATACTAATGTTTGAGGACTGGTAAGGTGATACTACTTG
>NW_007249017.1:0-773 GCF_000164805.1 Carlito syrichta
ATGCCTTTATGATGTCTAAATTTAACTTATTTTCTAATGGTTACACTTCTATTCTTTTTAAATCTGTTATTAGTACCATATGTTTTACCAACACTTTAAAAAATCTCTGGACAGGATTTAGGCATCTTGCTTTCAAGTCTGACTTATTTCTCTTACCATAAATTTCTTAGTGATCATAGCTGATCATTCTTTTTTCCTCATGTTATTGTTTTAGTTATTTAATCCCCAGTGTGGATTGGTTTATGAAATACAGACAAACTTTCTTTCTGTTCTTTTATTATTCAAAGTCCAAAGAGCACTACTCCAGGGATTAAGAGGCATAGAATTGTGCAGTACTCTCATGGAGATTATCTCAGATAAATAAAAGCTACATAAAATGAATACTGGGGGGGGCCAAGACATGGACAATGATTCTTTCCTAATACAGTGAACACCAAATACACACACACACACACACACACACACACACACAACTGAATCAGCTTGAGGTTATTTCTGAATTCTGGGTGTTATAATTTTTAAACTAGCCACATTCACACTGTTGCCAATGTTAAAATCAGAAACATAAAAGAAATTACAATCTTATTTTATGGACAGTTGGAAAGACTAATCATTTATAAAAGAAATATTTACCACACAGCAGGAATGGTGCTTGCTACCCTTTTGAGAGTTAACACAGGAGAAGATTTTTCCAGTGGGCAAGTCCACATCAAAAGGTAGGGACAAACAGTGGCAGAAGAGCAAGCTGAGTGGCCACTTTTGGGAGTTCACAA
>NW_007249017.1:1844-5495 GCF_000164805.1 Carlito syrichta
CCTCTTGGCCTGTTTAGTGTTTCTTCCATCCAGGTATAGGGCAGGATCTTCCCTGGAATGAAGTTCTTATGACCTACAATCAAATGAGGTAGGATAGAGAATTTATTTATGGTCAGTTCTTAAACAGAAAGGTAGGGAAAAGTTAAGAGAACCATTTCCAGGCTTTTATGACTGGCGTTGGCGAACAGTGCTCCTGGTGTTTACCACAACCTTGGAGAAGAGGTATCCTTCTTTCTATGGTTTGTTTTGGGAGAAAGTGAGGATGAGGAACAGAAGGGCAGAGAAGGTCACTTTGGGTGTCATTTTCGAAACCCCAATAGGAAGAAGAGGACCATAAAAGAACAATAGAAAAAAATTGGTGGAATTTGAAAAAACATGACTAGTTAATAATGTACGAATGTTAGTTATGAAGTAGGTTCCACAGTAATGTTAATGGGGACACTAGGGGAGGAGTACAGAGAAACTATTATTGTAAATTTTCTGTAAATCCATTCCAAAATAAAATTTTTAAGAGTATTCCAGGTTAATATTTTATTGGTACTTTTCTGATAATTAAAAATGTAAAAGAGTTGCTTTTCAGCTCTCACTTCCCTTTCAGCACTAAGCAATAAGATCAAGTTGCATCATGGTGTCAGCAACAACGAAGGAGAAAACAGATTCCATAGCTGCTGGCACATTTTGGCTAAGAGCAACGATCCAGTCTCTGATGTGTCAGCCATGGTGGTATGATACAACCTTCATCAAACAATGGGCCCTTACTTCTGGTTTTTGTCTTTGGCAGTGATGCCACTAAACTAACTGATAACAACTTAGTGTCAAAGAAATTCCTAATTTCCAATTAATGTTAATGATACAATTTTTCCTATCACTATCGCTTTATACAATATAAGGGATAGGGACTTGAGAAATTTTTCTCAGGGATTCAACTGATTTATTGTCCTCATGCTGAACCTATCAGATCAATTTCAGGGTTGAAATTTTTAGTGATTCAGGTTTTAAACATGACTGTTTATTCTCTTCTCTGTACTGATCAAACCATGTAGGCTAAATGATGACAGCTTCACCAAGTGTTTTCTTGACTAAGACTGTACTAACTTTTGTTTTTACCAAAAGTGAGTCTGCTTTCCAGTGCTGTGTTCTTGATATGAAGTAGCCCTTTTCATTCCAACTCCAAAACCTGCTGTCTTATCTTGGCAAGAATACCACTAACTTGGAAAGCACAGTGCGAGCAGGCATCATGATACTGGAAAAAAAGATCCTAGGCAAGATACTGAGGCAGGACACATTCAAGGGCTTGAGGAGATGACTTCTTTTATAAACATTCAGTGCAAAATGAATCACTAGAGTAGGAGAAACTTAATGTCCTCTATACCCTTCCCCTCAAAAAGTATGCAAGAATCAACACCACCACCACCACCTCAGGTGCACATGTGCACACACACACATATACACACAAGAATGCTTGGGAAATCTCAAGGATATCAAAAGTTCTACAAAAACAGGGCAAGACATATTCAGACATAACAGGCGGGCCAAAATCTAATACCAAGTTGAAGGAAACTAACAGAGGGCTCAGTTGCCCAGAAAAGAAAGTAGACATACCAAGAGCAGGTTTGGCTCCCAGTCAGGTTTACCAGTAATAAGTCATGTTTACAGACTCAGACAGACTTTCACATCACTCAGTGACTTTTCATAAATATTTATTGGTGTTATCCACAGAATTTAAGCTATTCCTCAATTTAAAAAAACTTCAAATTCTACAGTCAGTTTGTCTATAGTTATTTTCTTATATTTTTTCTATAAAATTTTTGATATTACATACAAACAGAAGTTTTTGTAGGTGAAGCGTTCATTTTCTTCAATTCTGAAACTGACACACTTCCTCAGGAAAGAAATTTCTATAAACAAGCATTCAATATTTGTTAAAAATCATATATTCAAACTACAAAATTTTATCCTAATTATTTGATGTTTAATGCAATTAATTTTGTTGTGAAGACTTTTGTGTTTTCCCTGAAATGTCTCTGACTTTAATGAAGGATTCTGATCATTCAGGATGTTGACAATTTTCTTCTTCATATGAAGTCTCTGATATACAATAAAACTGAATTCTTATAGTTCTTCTGAAATGTATTATGTTAATAGGATTTCATCAGTAGAATAGAGAGACAGCAAAACAATGCATTTAAATAATAGGTAAAATCTGAGAGCTCAATGGAAAACAAACTTAACTCTTGCTTGAAAAACAAACAACTGATAAAGATCTGGAAGCAGAGAATTATAAACAGTTATTCAGACTCTAGTAACTTTTGACCTTGTGCTCCACCACATTCAATACACAAAAGCCAACTTGCTGTGGAAATCATCTCAATGCAACCTTACCATGGACCAGGAAGACTATAAGATGTTTAAGGACCAGGACTAAATGTAATAGATATCATTAGCATCATATTCTTTGATCAGCCCACCTGGTTGACTGAGATTGGGATTTTCAACAAGCTATGAGCCTAGTGGAAAAGGAAAATGTTAAGGAAAACAATTTTCCAGTCTACATGACAAGAGTTTCTCTGCTGTGTGGTATCAAATAAGGTATGAGTTAATTCAAGACTTCTCAAATTCATGATGTGTTAGGGTTTTCTCTCTGGTATGCATTCTGATGTGATGTACTCTAAGAGCTGCCTCACGAGCAAAAATTTTCCCACATTCACCACACTCATAGGGTTTCTCCCCGATGTAGTCTGAGGGTTGAATTGTGGGCAAAAGCTTTCCCACATTCATTACACTCATAGGATTTCTTTCCTGTGTGAGTCCTCTGGTGTACATTAAGTTGTGACTTCTGGGAGAAAGTTTTCTCACATTCATTACATCCATAGGATTTCACACCTGTGTGAATTCTCTGATGCACTCTAAGGGATGAGTTAAGGGCAAATGGTTTCCCACATATATTACATTCATTGGGTTTCTCCCCTGTGTGAACTCTCTGATGTGCACTAATATATGACTTCTCAGAGAAAGTTTTCCCACATTCATTACATTCATAGGGTTTCTCCCCTGTGTGAGTCCTCTGGTGTGCACTAAGCTGTGCCTTCAGGGAGAAAGTTTTCCCACATTCAGTACATCCATAGGATTTCACACCTGTGTGAATTCTCTGATGCACCCTAAGGGTTAAGGCCAAATGGTTTCCCACATATATTACATTCATAGGGCTTCACCCCTGTGTGAACTCTCTGATGTGCACTAACATATGACTTCTCAGAGAAAGTTTTCCCACATTCATTACATTCATAGGGTTTCTCCTCTTTGCAAGTCCTAAGATGTGCTCTGAGATGTGATGTCTTGGAGAAAGTTTTCCCACATTCATCACATTTATAGGATTTCTCCCTTGTGTGGATTCGGTGATGGGCCCTGAGGGCTGAATTATTGACAAAAGTTTTTCCACATTCATTACACTTATAGGGTTTTTCCCCTGTATGAATTATCTGATGTGTACAGAGGTGTGTTCTTTGGGAGAAAGTCTTCCCACATTCATTACATTCATAGGGTTTCTCCCCTGTGTGAATTCTTTGATGCACTATGAGTACAGCCTTATAGACAAAAGTTTTCCCACATGTTACATTCATAGGGTTTTTCCCGTGTGAATTCTTTCATGTG
>NW_007249018.1:0-6658 GCF_000164805.1 Carlito syrichta
CTATCTTAAGTCAGCTAGGTAATCAGTTGTCTAGCTAGCTTGCTACATAGGTAGCCAGCTAGTTAAGTCAGCTGGCTATCCAGCTGACTAACTAGTTAAGTCAACTAGTTAATTCAGCTGGAAACCAGCTGGCTAGTTAGTTAAGTCAGCTCGTTAAGTCATTTGGCTATCAAAATGGTTAGTTAGTTAAAATACTAGTTAAGGCAAAAGGCTATTCATAAGGCTAGCCAGTATTTTCAGCTAGTTAATTCAGCTAGTTATGTCAACTAGCTAGCTAGTTAAGTCAACTAGTTAAATCAGCTGGCTAACTAGATAGCTACCTAGGTAGCTAGCTAGTTAATTCAACTAGTTAAGCCAGCTGGTTAGCTTGATAGCTAGCTGATTAAGTCAGCTAGTGAAGTCAGGTTACTAGTTAGTTAGTTAAGTGAGCTAAGTCAACTGACTAACCAGCTGCCTCTCTGGGTAGCCAGCTAGTTAAGTCAGCTGGTTAGTTAAGTCAGTTAGCCAGTTAATTAAGTAACCTAGTTAAATTAGCTCCCTAGCCAGCTCGTTAGGTAGGTAACTAGGTAGTTAAGCAGTTGGCAAGACAGCGGGCTATGTATGTATTTGACTAGTTAACTCAGATGTCTATCCAGCTGGCTAGCTATGTGTCTAGGCAGTTAGGTTAGCCTGCTAGCCAGCTGGCTAGCTATTTAAGTCACCAAGTTAAGTCAGCTGGCTAGAGAGCTGGCTAAATTTTTAGCTAGATAGTTGTCAACTGTCTAGCCTACAATATATCTAGTAAAGTCACCTAGTCAAGTCATCTGGCTAGCTAGGTAGCTTGTGATTAAAGTCAGCTGGCTAGTCAGCTGGCTAGCTACTTGTCACCTAGTTAAGTCATCTGGCTAGCTAGCTGACTAGCTATATAGAAAGCTAATTAATGCAGCTGTCTGGCAAGCAGGCCAGCTATTTAAGTCAGCTAAGTTAAGTCAATTGGATAGCCAGCTGGCTAACTAGGTAGCGTCCTTGTTAAGTCAGTTGGCTAGCAAGCAGGGTAGCTAATTAAGTCAGCTACTTAAATCTGCTGACAAGCCTACTGCTAGCTCAGTAGAGAGCTAGTTAAGTTAGCTGGGTAGCCAGCTGGCTAACTAGTTAAGTCTGCTAGTTGTGTCAGCTGGCAAGCTGATTAAGTCAACTAGTTAAGTCAGCTGGCTAGCCAGCTTGCTAATTATGTAGCTAGCCAGTTATGTCAGCAGTCTAGCAAGCTGGCTAGCTAGTTAAGTCACCTAGTTAAGTCAGCTAACTAGCCAGTTGTCTAGGCATGTAGCTTGTTATTTAATTCAGCTGGCTAGACAGTTGGCTAGTTAGATAAGTCTCCTAGTTAATTCAGCTGGGTAGCCAGCTGACTAGCTGTGTAGCAAGCTAGTTAATTCAACTGTCTAGAAAGCAGGCCACCTAGTTATGACAGCGAGTTAAGTCAGCTGGCTAGCAACCTAGCTAGCTAGGTAATGACCTAATTAAGTCAGTTGGCTAGCCAGCTGGTTAGCTAGGTAGCTGGGTATTTAAGTCAGCTGGCAAGCCAGCGGGCTACATAGATAGCTAACTTTTAAGACAGCTGGCTATTCAGCTGGCTAACTAGGTAGCTAGGTTGCTAGGTCAGCCTGCTAGCCAGCTGGCTAGCTATTTATTTTGCCTGGTTAAGTCAGGTGATAAGACACCTGGCTAGCTAGGTCGCTAGATAGTTAAGTCAAATGTCTAGCCACTGGCCAGCTCATTGAGTCACCTAGTTAAGTCAGCCTCCTATCCAGCTAGCTAACAAGGTAGCATGCTACTTAAATCAACTGGCTAGATAGCGGACTAGCTAGTTAAGTCACCTAGTTAAGTCAGCTGGCTAGCCAGCTGAGTAACTATATAGCAAGCTAGTTAATTCAGCTGACTTGCATGCAGGTCAGCTATTTAAGTCAGCTAGTTTAGTCAGCTGGCTAGTCAGCTGGCTAGGGAGGTAGCGAGAGAGTTAAGTCATTTGGCTAGCCAGCTGGTGAACAAATTAAGTCAGCTCGTTAAGTCAGCTGGGTAACCAGCTAGCTAGCTAGGTAGAGAGGTAGTTAAGTGTCGGTGACCAGCACTGACCAAGGGTGGGTTAGGACCCGCACCAGAGAATCAGGAGACGGCAAGAAGACCACTTGGAGGCAGTTCTTCTGGGAACAGTCTGATCAGGACTGGAACCGATTTTATTCAAACCTTTTCCAACTTATATACCAACTTCTATACCCTCCAGCAGTGTGATAATTATTTACTGGGGGCGTACAAATTCCATGATGTATATTGCGGTTTACAAATTATGCATCACAAGACCATCACAAGACTTGCAAGTTCCAAGCAGACACTCCAAACTCCATGATGCCTGACGTGCTTTACAAAACTCACATCAAGGTCACAGGTGCACCATTTCAATTGTTCAAATGTCTTCCATAGTGTGCAATAAATCATTCATATTATACTCTTTGTTCTAAACCCTGATTAATACAAAAAAACTTTTCTGAGTTAACTCTAGGTTCAATCCAAGTTCACTGACTCCAAATATTTTTAATGATTAATATTATCAACTTAGCACTGTACTATAATCTATAAGTTTACTTAAATGACTTAGCTGTTAGTTATACTATTATCCTATTACGATTTAACGTAATGCCTTATAACTCAGTTAAAACTTATTCTTAAACTACCAAACTTTACTATAATTCATATGAGTTTCATATGTCTAAACTATAATTTTTATATGATCTAGTGATTTAACCCAAAACTTAAATCCTTTTTCCCAGTATATTAATACAAGGCCATGTGTAAAATTTCCTATTGTCATATTAGAAGCAAAAACAGCACCGTTGGGAAAATTTTGGTATACTTAAAATTGGCCTACAGGAATAGGAACTAAAGTCGTAATCTGAGAAAAGGAAGCTTAAACAAAACTTAAAAGTTTTCTATGAATGCTTATTACTGTTTAAATCTTTTCAATGGAAATTGTATCATCTTAAATGTATGTTTTATCCAAACAAGTCTATTCTAAAAATCAAATAGTAGCTGTCACACTCTTGGATAATGGGCTGCACGGTTACCATGACAATGACCACAGGCTGAAGCAAACAGAGTTTCGGCATGTAACAAAACTAGAAAAACGTCCTGCCTGGCTAGAGGCAGGGCAATGAAACTATTATGATAATTTAGTTTCTAATCTTAATCCTAGGAGAAACTGCCTTTGGGAACAAGAGCTGACTAACCAGTCTACAAGGAAATAGAAGTTTAAAAATATCTAGAAAAAAGTACAACTTAGAAGAGACAAGGTCAAAAAAAATAATTCTGCTATGCAACTTTCCATCAGGTGTATAGAGATTTACTTATAAGTTTTACTGCCATGTATGCACACTGGTCACTAATCACACGCCAATATTATAGGTATAACTGATATCCTATGTCAGAGGCGATCTTCCAGATGGGCCTTTACAGGCCTCAGCCATGTAGCTATAGATGTTGGCTCCCAACAGTTAAGTCAGATGACTAGACAGCTGGCTAACTAGTAAAGTCAGCTAGTTGAGTCAGCTTGCTAGCCAGGTGGCTATCTTGTTAATTCAACTAAGTCAGCTGGCTATCCAACTGTTGAGCTAGGTAGCAAGCTGTTAAGTCAGATGCCTATCCTGCTGGCTAGCTAGTTAAGTCAGCTACTTAATTCAACTTGCTTCCCATCTGGTAGCTAGGTAGTTAGCTAGTTAAGTCAGCTGGCTATGCTGCTGGCTAACCGGTTAAGTTAGCTAGTTTATTCACCTGGATACCCAACTGGCTATCTAGTTGAGTCAGCTAGTTAAGTCAGCTGGCTAGCCATTTGGCTAGCTCATTAAATCAGGTTGTTAGGTCAACTGGCCGGGGGGCTGGCTAGCTAGGTAGCTAGTTAATTAAGTCAGCTAGTTAAATGAGCTGGATAGCTAGGTAGCTGCTAGTTAGTTCAGCTATTTAAGCCAGCTGGCTAGCTAGTTAAGTCAGTTAGTTAAGTCAGCTTGCTAGCCAAATGCCTATCAGAGTATCTATCTCGTTAAGTCAGCTGGCTAGCTGGCTGTCTAGCTGGTTAAGACAACACATTAAGTCAGTTTGCTGATCAGCAGATTAGCTAGGTATTTAGGTAGTTAAGTCAGCTGGCAATTCAGCGGGCTATTTAGGTAGGTAGCTAGTTTACTCAGCTGACTTGCCATCAGGCTATCTAGTTATAAAAGCTAGTTAAGTCAGCTGACTATTCAGCTGTCTAATAGGTAGATAGCAGGTTAAGTGTTCTGGCTAGCCAGCTGGCTACTTAGATAAGTCAGCTAGTTAAATCAACTGGCAAGGCTGCTGGTTAGGTAGGTGGCTAGATAATTAATTAACTGGCTAGCCAGCTGGACAGTAGATTATTTAGCTAGTTTAGTCAGCAGGCTAACCAGTTGAGTAGCTAGTTAAGTCAGCTTATTAAGTCAATTGTCATGCCAGAACGCTAGCTAGTTAAAAAGCTAGTTAGGTCAGATGGGAGCCAGCTGGCTCACAAGTTATTCAAGCTAGTTAAGTCAGCTGACTAGCTAGGAATCTAGCTAGTTAAGTCAACTAGATATTTCACCTACTTAGCAAGTTAAGTCAGCTAGTTAAGTCAGCTAGCTATATGATAGCTAGCTGGGTAGCTATGTTGTTAAAACAGCTAGTTAAATCAGCTGGCTATTTAGGAATCTAGCTAGTTAAGTCACATAGTTAAGTCAGGTGGCTAGCTAGCTAATTCAGTTAGTTAAGAAAGCTGGCTAGCCAGCTGGCTAGCTAGTTAAGTCAACTAGTTAAGTCAGCTTGCTAGCATGCAGCATAGCAAGGTACTTAGGTAGTTAAGTTAGCTGGCAATACAGCAGGATATGTAGGTAGGTAGCTAGTTAAGTCAGCTGGCTAACCACCTAGCGTCTAGTTATGGCAGCTAGTTTAGTCAACTGGTTATCCAGGTGTCTATCTAGGTAGCTAGCTACTTAAGTGTGGTGGCTATCAAGCTGGATATTTCCTTAAGTCAGCTAGTTAAGTCAACTGGCCAGCCTGCTGGCTTGCTAGGTAGCTAGGCAAGCCAGCATACTAGTTAGGTAGCTAGTTAGTTATGTATACTGTCTAACCAGCTGGCTAGGTAATTGGTGACCAAGTTAAGTCAGATGACTAGCCCGTTGATTACCTAGGTATCTTGCTATTTAATTCAGTTGGCTAGATAGCTGGCTAACTAGATAAGTCACCTAGAAATTCAGCAGGATAACCAGCTGGCTAGCTATGTAACAAGTTAGTTAGTTCGACTGGCTAGAAAGCAGGCCATCTAGTTAAGTCAGCTGGTTAGTCAACTGGCTAGCTTGGTGGCTGGCAAGTTTAGCTGGATGGTTAGCAGGCTCGTCATGTAGGTGGCCAGCTAGTTAAACTGGCTGGCTAGCCGGCTGACCAGCAGGGTGGCTGGCTAGTTAGTCCAGCTGTCTATACCACGGTCCAACCTGCAGTCTGGCTATTTAAGCCAGCTGGCTAGCCAGCTGGCCAGCCCACTAGCTAGCTAGCCAGGTAGCTATCTAGTTAAGCTAGTTGTCTAGCCGTCTAGACAACAAGGTAGCTAGCTAAATAAGTCAGCTGGCTAGCCAGCTAGCCAGACAACTAACTAGTCAGCTAGTTAAAACAGGTAGCTAGCTAGCTAGTAGTTAAGTCAGCTAGCAAGTCAACTAAATATTTAGCTAGCTTGTTAAGTCAACTAGCTACTCAGGTTTCTAGTCAGCTTGCTAGTTAAGTCTGCTAGCTAGTCAGCTAGCTAGACAGCTTGATAGTTAAGTCAGCTAGCCAGCTAACTAGTCAGTTACCTAGCTAGTTAAGTCAGCTAACTAGACAGCTAGAGAGCTTGGTTTGCTAGCTATTTATGTCAGCTAGATAGCCAACTAGGTAGTCAGCTAGCTAGTTAAGTCAGCTAGCAAATAGTTACTTAGTTAACTAGTTGACTAGCAACTCAGAGAGCTGGTCAGCTATCTATTGGGCTCCCTCATTTTCCATCAGGTTAACTAACTAGTAGACTCGCTTGAATGAAAACCAGTCAGGAAACTAGTCGGCATGCTCACCAGCCAACTGGTCAGGTAAGTCAGTAGGTAAGCCAGTGGGATACTTAGGTAGCTATCTATTTAAGTCAGCTGGCTAGCCACCTGACTAGATAGAGTTGTCAGATAGTTGTCATCTGGCTAGCCAGCTGGCTAACTAGTTATGTCAGCTAGTTGAGTCACCTGGTTAGCCATCCGGCTAACTGGTTAAGTCAGCTATTTAATTCCATTGGCTAGCCAAAAGACTAGCTGGTTAATTCAGCTAGTTTAGTCAGCTCGATAGCAACCTGACTAGGTAGGTAGCTAGCAAATTAAGTCAGCTGACTAGCCGACTCTCTAGCTTGTTAAGTCAGTGAGTCAAGTGAGCTAGCTAGCTGGCTGGCTAGCTAAGTAGGCAGCTAGTAAAGCCAGTTGGCTGGCCGGATGTCTATCTAGTTAAGTCATCTTGTTAATTCAGCTGGTTCGATGGCTGGCTTGCTAGGTGACTGACAAGTTAGCCCGCCTTGTTAGCAGGATGGTCAGGTAGGTGGCCAGCTAGCTAAATGGACTGGCTAGCTGGTTGGCCAGCAGAGTGT
>NW_007249019.1:0-1415 GCF_000164805.1 Carlito syrichta
CACAGGAAACAGCACATATAATATAATGACATTATGTTACATTTTGGCTCTCAAGGATGTATTTTCTCTGTGTACTATCAAGCTATCATTTCTTTTCTTTGCAATATGGAGATAAGAAGTAGATATACCACACAAGAAAAAGCATAGGAGGAGGAAGAGTAGAGTATTACTATGCTTGCTGATATTGCTTTTGCTTGGTTAGACTAGAATATAAAATTCATAAAATATTAAAATATAAGCAGCCAACAGATACATGAATAAATGCTCAGCCTCACTAATCATCAAAGAAATGCAAATTAAAATCACACTGAGATACACCTAACTCCAGTCAGGATGGCCATCATCAATAACTCAAAAAACAACCGATGCTGGAGAGGATGTGAGGAAAAGGGAGTATTTCTACACTGTGGGTGGGAATGTAAATTAGTACAACCTCTGCGGAAAACAGTGTGGCGATTTCTAAACGACCTAAAAATTGACCTTCTATATGACCCAGCAATCCCCCTTCTGGGAATATACCTGGAGGAACTCAAATCACGCTATAAAAAAGATACCTGCAAATGCATGTTTATTGTGGCATTCTTCACAATAACAAAAACATGAAACCAACTGTGCTGCCCATCAAAAGTTGACAGGAAAAAAAAAAGGTGGTACATTTACACAGTGGAATATTAAACAGTCATAAATAAAAACAAAATTATGAACTTCGCAGCAACCTGGATGGAATTAGAGTCTATAATACTCAGCGATTTATCAAAAAAACAAAGATCTGAGTACCACATGTACTCACTCAAAAGTAGACCCTGAACATTTATCATAATACTATAAGACAGGGATTGGCAGTAGTGGGACACTGCTGGGGGGCGGGGGCACATAGCATCAACAAGGGTACCCACACTTTACCTGTATGGTGACCATGTACATACCTAACCCTGAATTGTACCCCATGTTTTTTTTTTAATCAATATTTTTTACTATGATGTTGTGGGGTACAGTTAAGGGTTAAGTATACAATTACGTTTCATTCAGGCACCCTGTTGATAAGAGGTATTTCCCTGTCCCCAGACAGATATTTGCTACTGTTAATCCCATCTCCCCCCCCATAGTTTCCCAGTACCGTCAGTCATTTTCTTACAGCACTACATTGGATGTTCAAGTCCATTATATGAGTGAGAACATGTGATACTCGAATCTTTGTTTCTGTGAGAGGTCAGTCAGTATTATAGACTCCAGTTCCATCCAGGTTGCTGCGAAATTCAAGATTTTGTTCTTTTTTATGACTGCGTAGTATTCCATCGTGTATATGTACCACATTTTTTTAATCCAGTCCTCTTCTGATGGGCAGCATGGTTGCTTCCAGGTTCTTGCTATTGTGAACAATGCTGCGATAAACATATGTGTGCAGGTATCTTTTT
>NW_007249019.1:2781-5092 GCF_000164805.1 Carlito syrichta
GATTCTCTTGGGTTTCAAGGTACACAATCATATCATCTGCATAGAGAGATAACTGACTTCCTCTTTTCCTATTGGATACCCCTGATTGCCTCCTCTTCTCTGATTGCTCTAGCCAGGACTTCCAATACTATGTTGAACAGGAGGGGTGAGAGTGGCCATTCTTGTCTTGTTCCAGTTTCAGGGGAAATGGTTCCAATTTTTGTCCATTTAGGAGTATGCTGGCTGTGGGTTTCTCGTAGATGGCTTTTACTATTTTGAGATAGATTCCCCGTATGCCTAGATGTTCAAAGGTTTTTATCAAGAAGGGGTGCTGGATTTTATCAAAAGCTTTTTCTGCATCTAATGATATAATCATGTGGTTTTTGTTTTGACATCTGTTGATGTATTTAATTACATTTATGGTTTTACGAATGTTGAACCAGCCTTGCATCCCAGGAATGAAGCCTACTTGGTCATGGTGGATGAGTTTTGAGATGTGTTGCTGAATTCGGTTTGCTAGGATCTTGTTGAGAATTTTAGCATCTATGTTCATCAAAGATACTGACCTGTAGTTCTTTCTTTGTTGGATCTTTACCTGGCTTGGGTATCAATGTGATGTTGGCTTCGTAAAATGATTTAGGGAGAGTTCTATCTTTTTCAATCGCCTGGAATACCTTCAGTAGGATTGGTATCAGCTCCTCCTTAAATGTCTTGTAGAATTCTGCTGGAAAGCCATCTGGACCAGGGCTTTTTTTAGTAGGAAGTTTTCTTATTACATAGTCAATTTCCTTGATTGTTATTGGTCTATTTAGGGTCTCAATTTCTTCTTGTTCCAACCTATGTAAGTTGTGTGATGTCAGAAAGTCCTCCATTTCCTTAAGGTTTTCAAGTTTGTTTCCATACAAGTGTACATAGTAGTCTCTAATGATCTTTTGTATTTCTTCAGGGTCAGATGTGACTTCATCTTTTGTGTTTCTGATTGTGCTTATTTAGTTTTTTTCTCGTTTTATCTTGGTCAGTCTAGCTAGGGGACCATCGATCTTGTTTATCCTTTCGAAGAACCAGCCTTTTGTTTCATTGATTTTTTTTTGTATTATCTTTTTTCCTTCTATGTCCTGAATTTGGGCTTTTATTTTGGTGATCTGGATTCTTCTGCTGAAATTAGGGTTTTTGTGGTCTTTCTTTTCCAGCTTCTTTAGGTGGCTTGTTAGATTGTGAATTTCTGTTTCTTCCATTTTCTTCATGTGTGTTTGTAGGGATATAAATTTCCCTCTTACTACAGCTTTCAGGGCATCCCAGAGATTTTGGAAAGATGTTTCTTCATTTTCATTTGTTTCCAGGTATCTTTTGATCCCTGTTTTTATTTTGTCGTTGACCCAGAAGTTGTTTAGCATCATGCAGTTTAGTGTCCATGTCTTTGTGGGTTTTGGCGGGACTTTGTTGGTGTCAATGTTTATTTTTATTCCACTGTGGTCCAAGAAGGTGCTTGGTAGAATTTCGGTCCTTTTAAATTTGCTTATGCTTGATTTATGGCCGAGTATGTGGTCGATCTTAGAATATGTTCCATGTGGTGATTAGTAGAATGTGTATTTTGTGGTCTTTGGATGGAGTGTTCTGTAGGTATCAATTAAGTCCATTTGGTCCAAAGTCACATTGAGGTTCCGGATCTCCTTGCTGATTTTTTGTCCTGATGATCTGTCCAGGGTTGTGAGTGGGGTATTAAAGTTCCCAGTTATGATGGTGTTAGAGTCGATATCTTTCTTTAGTTTTCCAAGAAGTTGCTTTATGAAAGCTGGCGCACCTATGTTGGGTGCATATATGTTTAGGATAGATATTTCTTGTTGATGGATTGAGCCTTTTATCATTATGTAGTGGCCTTCTGTATCTTTTTTGATTTTTAATAGCTTGAAGGGTATTTTGTCTGAAATTAAGATCGCTACTCCTCCTTTCTTTTGTATTCCATTCGCCTGAAAGTTTGTTTCCCATCCTCTTACTTTGAGTCTGTGGGTGTCCTCTCTAGTGAGGTGAGTCTCTTGAAGGCAATAGATTATTGCCTGATGATATTTTATCCATTTTGCCACACAATGGAATATTATGCAGCCATAAAGAAGGACAAAATCATGAACTTCACAGCAACTTGGATGGACTTAAAATCTATAATACTGAGTGATCATTCACAGAAACAAAGAACTGAGTATCACATATTCTCACTCATAAACGGAGCTTGAACAATTATCGTAATACTATAAGAAAAAGATTGACAATAGCAGGAAACTGCAGGGGGCAGGGAGAGAAGTCCGACTGGTAGTAGTGGGAATCTGCTGGGGACAGG